>NW_021319649.1:59239-100728 GCF_001605985.2 Dendrobium catenatum | reverse complement strand
TGAAAAATATTAGTTTTCTTTGGCGGATTTTAAGATTAAGGGTTGAGCTCTTAATTTACAGGTCGAATCAACTCGTTTAGAAAGAGTATATATCACCGAGGGGACAAAGAATAAACTTTTCATAATACGGTATTCAGACTTAGAAATATGTAACTCATCTTGACATATTCATGATCGGGTCTAAGAGAACTTCATATGGCCACCGAAGGAGCAAAGTTTAGAGTTCCAACTAAATACCACATTACAATATTCAAGAAGTTATTGATTCGTCGGCATTCACACTCCAAAGCCTTATCGAAGAAGGATATATCATCCCCAAAGGGAAATGATACCATATCTAAACGATAATTCTTTCTAATGCTACGACGCACGATCACATTCCTTTAACTTTTCCAAATGAAATCTAGTGACAGTTTTAAAATTCAATTTATAAAATCACGCGTTTGTGGGGTTCTAAAATCTACCTAACGAGCGCAACGCCTCGTAGTTTTAATTATATCGTAGGTGAGATAAAATCTCCGTACGATAACTTCTCGATTAAAATAATGGCAGAATTTATTGCTTTAGGTTTTTCTAGGCAGTGATATCAAAGTATGAGTAGAAATTCATTGGAAACTCAAAGGGAATTGATCAAAATTGAGCACTTATTTTAACAGAATCAATTGGAGAAGAGTAGGGCGACACTTTGAGTAGATTCTCGGAACATCCGGAAAGTTGGTCCCAACTTTAATCAAATGTTGGGCTTTATGTCTTAGGATTGAAATATGAAGCTTTATTAGAGTTGAGTATTTTATTAGAAATTTGGGATTAGATTCCAAAGTTTGGGGTCTTATAATCAAAAATCTGCCCCGGAACCTAAATCTATTTTGGACACTGACCACAGTCGTCCCGATCCTAACTAATTGCAGTGCAGGTCTTGGACTTACCCGCCTGGATTGGGGAGCCAATAGCTAACCATTAGTCGATTTAAAAAAGATGCAGTCCGCTCTTTTATGAAAGCAGTGGGTAAAGGACGTTTGTAATTAAAGAGTTTGGGAGAGTGGGGCCCACATCTAGAGACTCTCACTAATTTAAGCCTCCATTTGACATATGTTTGGCGTGCAAAAATGCTAAACTGATGCAATATAAATTTTGACTTCTTTTGGTTTGTATCTAATGCAATGCATCTAGTTAAACAACTTCCCAATCAAGTTATGCTTGAAATTTTTAAAAACAGGCCTTTTATAAATAGTTTTTTAGAACGACTGGACTTCCCAGGTCCGGCACCTCGTCCTAATAGTGTCAGACTATCCGGACTCTACCCGCAGGCGGGGATAGGGTTCTCAAGCAAGCGAAAGAAGTAATGCAAAAATATGCATGCGACCCCGGGGTCGATCCCCGCCAAATTCCTAGATTCGTTATCTTTCTATGTGTATTTAGACTCACTAAAATTTCTTGGACTTTAAATATTTTTGAGTATAAAACTTTCAACACCTCCGAGCCTCACGTATCCAGGAGAAAACAACAAGAGCGGCATTTTCATCAGCCAAAAAACTAGCTAAAACAAGTAATCCTAGAGGCAATCAAATCATCACATCAAATATAAATTAATTAATAAATGTTCGCATAGGCAGAATTGCCTTGCTTCATTACAAACCCAGAACTATTGCAGGAAAGTAAGTGGGCCCGGGCACCAACTGACAACAACCCGGATTCTAAACTAGTAATCGACGCCAAGATGTATTTTGCAGTGGGATACTCTCAATTTCAATTAATCTTCAATTCATTCCATGGACTCTTTTCTTCAAATTTCTTGGGAATCTCGTGGAGTGGGATTAACCAAATGGACAAGAGGCACTTCCCTTTACAGGGGGAAGGCCACTCTTTCCTTCTTTGGGTAGGAAGAGAGTCATTGATCCAAATTTTTGGATTTCCAAATGGAAAAGGAGTGCCCCTAAAGGGGTATCCTTTCCTCGGAATCCAAGCTTTTGGATTCTATGTCATCTTACCAACTCCAAATCACTTTGCACAACACTTGAACACTTGTACAAATTTATATTTAATCAAAAAAAAGATCTAGACTCACACTGCAGGGTTATCCTAAGCAATTAATATATAAAAAGCGTTCATTCCAAAAAGCAGTGTATATGAGCAGAAAGAAAATAACACACACTGGCCTCCCACCGAGCGCGATCATTTTTGATATGAATGATATGGGCTTAGGGGGTTTTTTTTCTGAAGACTGGGGCAAAAGTAGTAGCAATTAGATCAGCATATTTTTTTTTGAGTTTAGCCCCCTTTTTTATATTAGTGCCCCCTGCAATGAGTCGTGGTATGCCACGGGACTCAAAAAAAACAATGTGGATTCTTTTAACAGAATTCTAGTCCGCTTAACTTACAACGGATCGAGCCTAACTTGAAATAATCTAGTGCGCAACACAATCAGAATCCATCACAGAGTATAGATAAAAGTAAGAGCAGACTACAGCCAAAGCTATATTCTTATGAACATCCTCTCCACAGTATGAGTGATAGAATCTACGAAATACCCGGCACACAGCCAGTAAGTAAAACCGGCACTTAACCTATGATCAGAGGTTGGATTGTCCCTAGCACATCATCTAAAGTGTTGTGTAAAAGGCTCGTTGGCTGTGTGGCTGAGGTCTAAATACAGGTATTAGTTGAAGTGCTAAAGTCTGGGATTTGATTAAGCTTCAAAGGGGAGTTAATGTTAAGATTTAATATTAATAAATTAAGAATTTTAATTAAACTTATTTTAAAAGTTAATTGATTACACCTTTGTTCACAACCGAGGCCGTGAATTAATTCCCTTCCTGGGGCTAAGCTATAGCCTCGTAGGCCTGGTTACCCAGTAGCAATCAGGGTTGATTAAGTTTATTTAAATTGTTGGAATTAAAGGAGTGGATTGATATTAAAGGGAGTTGGTTACTCAGTATTTAATGGGTTGGAATTGAGAATTTTATGATTATTAAAGAAATTCTAGAATTAGAGAGTTACATGAATTTTTGAAGTTATCAGATATGCTCTAAACTAAGGGGTCAAAACTTGACTATTTAAAATTAAAGTGATAATCTTTATAGGGTTTTCGATTTTTAATAAAATACTAAGACCTAATTAATGAGTTTTATACATATGGACATTCAATTTGTAGTTTTCTATTCAAAAGTTATGCATTTTTAGAAATTGTGATATTATTAGAAAATTTTCACATCATCTTAATTTCACATTAACAGATTTATTCTTATTCGTTGATTTGAGGCTTCATAATGAGATCTCAACTCCTAGAACACTCTCTCCAAATCAGAAGTCAGAGAGTTGCTATTCTAAGGGGAGATTATCAATGCATTCTTTGAGAATTAATTCTTGCGGACTTTTATAATGATTATTATTAATTAATATTAATTAAACATTGATTTCTTACTTAAATTAAATTAAAGGCTTAAATTTGGATAGTCTCCATCAAGGGGCTTTTTAATTCTGCATGCGCCAGTTATAAGGTATTCAACACTGATTAATATGAAGTATTAAACTTGAATTTTTGGATTTAAAAGGGATTTATTAGGATTTAATTAAGGCTAGGGGGCAATTCTAGCAAGGGCAAAGCTATGGCTCCTAATTGGTGAACCAAATGAACTCCAAATCTGATTGAAATTTTGACGCATGGGGTACATGATCCCAAGGCCTGAACACAACAAATCCAGTCCAAAATTTGGGCTCAATTGGGAATACTCTAGAGGTTGGCTAACTAGGCCCCTAAAGGTGAGCTCTAAGTCACCTTCAAAAATCCTAGGGACTATCCTAAGGTTGGATTTGGGGCAAAGTCAGTGGCCCTAACTCCATAATCTAAGCATAAATCAACACACAAAAACCAGATTCCTAATTCTCATTGGATAGGCTTAAATCCAATTTGATTTAAAGGTCAACCCATGACCCTTAAACCCAAATTGGGGAAAAAGTGCCCTTAGACTTTAAAAACAAGGGAGAAAAAATTTGGACATGTCAAAGACAATGCCCAAATTCAATCTCCCAAGTTCATGCCCTGGAGACTTAACTACAAACAGTAATTTGCATAAATTGAATAATACCATTAATGAAATTAAGCTTAACATACATGCAAATTAGGGCCTGGAACCAATAGGGTTTTGAAGAATCTCCCTGAGAACCTTTCCAAATGAGCCTAAAAAACCTAATTTGGTCAAGTGGTGCAGGGGAATATGGATTTTATGAAGTTCCCTTGATTTTCCTGAATTATTAATCTAGCCATTACAAACAGTCAGCCGCGCTTTGACACGCGGCGCTCCCGATTGGTGGCATATCATTGCGCTGACTGGGTAGGTCGATAAATCGTAGCCGTCGGATGCGGGATCGGACGACTAGATTCAAGGCGCTCCGGAACCACGGGATTAAAATCCGAAGCCGTTGAATCGAATCAATGGCTGAGAATTTCGTCTTCAACCTCCCTTCTTACCCGAGGCGGTGTGAACACATTGCTACGGCGTGAGTCCGATTGATCCCGCCGGCGAACTTCGACAAAATTTCACCAGGGGAGGATTTTTCAAAACCTGTTTTCCAAAATTCCACCAACACAAGCTTAAGAATGACATAAACTCATTCACTCAATTTGAGGGAGAATCAATATATGAAGCTTGGTAAAAATTTAAGGAAAAAACTTAGAAAGTTCCCACACCATACCTTTCCTGATTGGATTATCATCAAGAGATTTTATAATATATTATTAAGATCTCTCAGATAAATTATTGATGCTAATGCTAGAGATTCTTTCATGTCCAATCCTTTTGATGAAACTTATGCTTTGATTGAAGAAATGGTCACCAATAATTTAAATGGACCTATGAGAGAGTGAACCCTAGAAAAGTGGTTAGTATTTATGAATTTGATGCATTATATATTTTGATTCTCAAGTTTTTTCTATATCTAGGAAATTGTATAATTTAAGAGTTAGTACATCTAAAGAAACATCCATAGAAGTAAAGGAGAGTATGTTGGGAGCATTAGGTTAGAAAAATATCTCAAAGGTTGAATCATTAAATTCCAATAATAATAAATAAAAAAACCCTTATTCTAACACTTACAACCTAAGTTAGAAGATTCACCCAACTGTTAATGGAATAATAATCTTAATGGGGCTAGTAATTAGTATTCTACCCAAACCAACTCAATAGGAAATTGGAACACACCTCAATAGAATTATGGAAACACATGGCCTAATAATCCTTAGATTTAATGTCAATAATCAAATTAAGGATATGAAGCCTTCTCTAGAAGTCCTAATTTTGAAAAATGCAAAGACTAATTATATAATCAAGGTACTATAACAAGGAACATTGAAAATAAATTAGGGCAGTTAGCTAGTTTCATCAATAATAAATCCCTAAGAGCCTTTCCTCGCCATACAACTAAGAAGCATTAAAAGGTTATTCAATTGAGGAGTGGGAGAGAGTTAGAAGAAGTGGTTAGGAATAAGGATCAACGTAATTAAGAGACATCTATAGAACCACCTATAGAACCCGCCAAGCCTGAAGAACAACCTCAATTTGATAAAGTCATAGAAAAATCCATTAGAAGGTTATTGAGGTTGTTGAATCAAAATTTAGGTAGAAATCTCTCTAGATTTTTTGAAGTATTTTAAAAAATTAACTATTATTAGTCCATTTGTTGAAGTTTTAGAGTATATTCATACCTATACTAATTTCATGAAAGATATCTTGAGTAAGAAGAGAGAACTGGGAGACTTTGAAATTATTGGCCTAATTAAGAAATTTAGTTCAATTCTACAAAAGAAAATCCCTCAAAAGCTTAAGAACCCAAATAGTTTTACCATTCGAAGGGCTATAAGGGATACATTTTATGGTACGACATTATGTTACTTTGGAGCTAGCATAAATCTCATGCTCATGTCCATATTCAAGAGACTTTATATAGGAGAAGTCCAACCCATAATGTTACTTTTTAGTTAATAGAACATTCATTCACTTATCCAAGGCATGATAGACGATGTGTTAGTTAAGGGGGATAAGTTTATCGTCCACATTGACTTGATTATGTTAGAAAAGTAGGAAGATAGTGAGATAATGATTATCTTGGGTAGAACTTTCTTAGCAATTTATAGGGCTATGATTGATGTGTAGAAGGGGGAGTTGACTATGAGGGCTCACACAAAGAAGTGCTAGGGTTTCTTGTTAGCTGCCACCTTTCATGCTTGAGGACCTCTCATCATGATCCTCTTCAGCTAGTTTAGGGGAGTATTTCTTTATTTTTGTTTTATTTCCCATTTACTTTAGCTTGACCTTAATAGATGAGGATTTTATTGATTCTTCAATTATGCTTTTATCAGATATTTTTGTGTTTTTGAGGTGTTTTCTTGGCTTTATGGTCAATAATCTCTTAGGTCCTTGCTTTGTGATCAATCAAGTGAAAAAATATTCTTTTAAAAATACCTTATCATGATCTAATAATAATTCTTTATTTCCAAATCTTAAGGTAATAACCCAGTGTGATTAGATGGCTGTGTGGATCTTTGAGGAAAAAAAAAAATTAAATCTATAGCTGCATTTGGGTTTTCTCTTGTTGGTAAATTCATGACTCATCTCCCTAAACTAGACCACATTCAAAATTGTTTCTTTAAGCTTAATCTTTTTGTTGATTATTTTTCATTACTTTGTTAGATCCTCAGTATGTGCTTATCAAACTTTCAAATGATTTGGCTTATATTAGGGTTTTTGGGCACATATTTTACTATATTTATACTTGTTATATTAAACTTATAAAATGGTCTCCTATGTTTTATATAAATGAGGAATTTCCCATTATGATTATTTTGGTTTCTTTTCTTGACTTACAACCTCATTTATTCTAACAAAGAATTTTGCATGGGCTTGAATCCTAATTTGCCAGGCCTTTACAAACTAATAATGCTATTGGTCATGGATTCATGCCTTTGGTTGCCGGGGTTTTGGTATATATATATATATATATATATATACTAACACCTTTTGAATTTGGTTTTGTTCAAAAAGTGGTTTTGGAGGGACTCCCTAACTTTTATAACCACTACAAAACCCTTGGCCTCAAAAAATTTGATTGCTTTATTTATCATCCTCAACTAAGAAAGAAAAAAACTTTTAAATCTAAGAATTCTATGCATCAACCAAAAATTGATATACATAATCCCATACCTATTGAAGTTGTAAATGAAATTGGCATTCTTCCTCTTTTAGAAGCCAATGGCCTTATAAATCCTAATGAAATTACAAACTTTTATGACTAAAATGTTAGCTCTCCTAGTATGACTAAAAAGTTGAATCATAATGGTAATAGAACTCCATACCTCTCTTATTTAATATGGCTTAAATAAGAACATAAGGGACGTGCTTGAATTTTCCTATGAAAGTTTTAATGTTTCTAATTTACAACCTATTATCTCTATCTCTAATTTCTCTATTTTTAATAGTGCGCTTTGCTACAAAGTGACTTAATTGGCTTAATTGAATGTTACAATTGATTTGGAAGAAAGTGTTAATGATAGATTAAGCCCATCTAATCAATCAAATCTAAATGGGAAGAAGGTGAAATCCAATTTGTTGTTGATGATGATTATATTGATAACTATCATCAGAATGAGTTTTTTTTAAAATATTATGCTTGTTATCAAGGATGATTTCTCTTTGGTTAGTAATAAGAAAAATAAAAAGAATAAGAAGAAAAATCTAAATGTTAACAATTTTGATGTTAGAAGCACTAGATCCAATGCTTCTTATATTAATCATAACTATGATTAGTACTATAATTTGTAATATTAGAGGTTTTGGGAAAAATAATTCTCTTATGCGTATCAATAGTCTTGGTAGAATTCATAACATTTCTACTTTGGCTCTCTTCCAACCTGATTTTGATGCCTCCAAAATTAATATATGTCAAAACAAGTTGGGTTTCAAATCTTCTTATGCCAATGCTAATGTGAAAATTTGGATCTATTGGAAAGAAGACATTAAACTAACCATTATTGATTATTTTAATCAAGTTTTACATTATATCTTATCTCTTTTTAATGTTAATGTGATGGGTTATTTTATTTATGCAAGTTATTTGAAACTAATAGAATGGATTTATGGAAGAATTTTAATGAATTTAATAATATCTACATTGTTCCTTTGTTTGTTGGGGGTGATTTTAACATTAGTTCTAATGCTTTTTTTTTAAAAAAAGAGAGGTTTACCTCCCAATATTTCTATTATGGATGATTTTAATAGTATAACTCTTTATTGTAGTTTAACTAACATAGGCTTCTCTAGTCTAATTATGTCTGGTCTAATAACACCATTTGAGAATGGCTTGATAAAATCTTGTTTAATAATGATTGGCTCTCTTGTTATCCTATTGCATCTGTGGATCATTTAAGAAGAAATGCTTTTGATTATGTTTCACTATTAGTGAGAATTCAATTGTTAAACTTTAAAGATTTAACCTTTTTTGCTTTTAGAATATGTGGCTTTAAGCTCATGATTTTTTCAATGTTGTCAAGGATAATTGGTTCGCTCCTATTACTTATTAGGATGATATTAATGATATGATTATCCTTTCCTTAAAGTTAAAAAGTCTTAAATAAGTCCTTAAGTGGTAGAACGAAAATACTTTTGTTAATGTGCTTGATAATTTCATTAAAGCTAAGAAAGATGTCATAAACTTTAAAAAACTCGATTCTTATAACTCTTTCGTGGCGAGTTGGAATCAAGTTTATAAATGCTATACAATATCTTATCAGTTTACATAATTATGAGGAAACTTATTGATAATAAAAAATTCATTCTAAACATCTGCGTAAAGGGGAGAGTAATGCCAAATATCTTCATGCTACTATCAATAAAAATAAGAATAGAAACCTTATCAGCAAATCAAAATTCCTTCTGGTAATTGGTGTGTTCTGCTATGTATTACTTCAATGATTCACTTGGGCGAGAGTAGATAGTAGATCCTATCTTCTTTCCCAAAGTTATTCCTTCTCTTATATCTTCTAAAGAAAATGTTAATCATCCTAAATGGCCAAATAATCTTGAAATTTATAATACACTTACGATTATGAATAAATACTCTGTGGCTAGCCGTGATGGTTTCACTACCCTATTTTTTGAAAAAGTATTGGAATATTATCAAAGATGTTCTTTTCAAAGCTGCCCTATCTTTCTTGAAAAATTATAGTTTTCCTAAAATTTTTTAGCACTTTTATCATTTTAATTCCTAAAACTAACATCCCTGAGTTTTGAAATGATTTAGACTCATTAGTCTTTATAACACTTTTCATAAACTCATTTCCAAAATTTTTGGCTTCTAGATTGCATTCTATTCTTCTTAAAATTATATCCTTAAATCAAACAAGTTTTGTCAAAGGGATAAGTATAATTAATAATGTTTTGCTTTCTTTGGAACTTATTCGTGATATCAATAAGAAGATGTTTGGGCATAATTTAATCCTTAAATTGGATATCTCCTAAGTGTATGATAATATTAATTAGAAATTTATCCTTAATATGCTTGAATATTTTGCTTTTAATGGCAATTTTATTAATCTCATAGGAAAAGTTTTGAGAATGTATGGTTTTCTATCATTGTTAATGGTAAATTGAAAGGTTTTCTTAAATCATCCCAAGGGATTAGATAAGGGGATGCTATATCTCCTACCTTATACATCATCACTAATGAATATTTATCTAGAGGCTTAATTCATTATTACACTTATTATAAAAGCATTTAATATAGAAATTTTAGTGGTTTAATTATTTCTTGTATTTGTTTTACTGAAGACTTAATTTTATTTATGTAATGGGTCCTTTAGTAGCATTAAAAAAATCACAAATTATCGAGTTTCTTTGAAAAAGAGAGTGGGCTAAATTTCAATAGAACTAAAAGTAATTTTATGGTTGGTATATTCATATATGTGTTACAATGTATTTATGTAAATAGGATCACTGGTTTTAGTTTGTAATCCCTGCCGATCTATTTGGAACTCCACTTCACAAAGGGGAAAAAATATTTTTGTTTGATAAGATGCTCTTTTGTATTTATAATAAGCTTTCTGCTTGAGAATATAAGCTTCTCTCTATTGGGGCAAGACTTGTGCTTATTAAGAGTGTTATTTATTCCATGCCTATTTATTTACTTCAAACTATTAATCCTACTATGGAGGTTTGTGATAGACTAAATAAAATGATTAACAATTTTTTTTTGGTGTTCTTCCTTGAACTACAAAAAAAAATATTGGTTTAATTGAGTCAATTGTACTGGTCCTTTAAAGGAAGGGGGTTTGGGGTGTAAATCTATATCTAATATGGTTAAAGGTTTCTCATACAAACTATGGTGGAAATTTAGAACTAATGATTCCATTTGGGCCAAGTTCATGAACTATAAATTTTGTAAGAACATGCATCTTACTTTATGTTCTTTAAAAATGGTCATTCTATAATTTGGAACAGGTTGTTTAAGATTAAATGGGTTGCTAAAACTACCCTCCAATAGAGACTTAGAAATGGTTTAGCCCTTTTCTAGATGGATAACTTGATTAGAAACTGATTTATTATCTCATATTTCAATACTCATTCTACCTCCTCTTTGAAGGGTTTGTTTTTACTTTGAATGGCAAGTGCTGTATTAATTAGTTTTTGAATCATCTTCCTCAAAATGTTGTTAATATTTCTAAAATCCATGTAGACCCCTCTTTTAACAATTTTCCTATCTCCAAGTTTCCCCAAGATGGTGATTTATATTTTAAGAAGATTAGGAATAATTTTATAATTAAAAAGGATACTAATATTTTTTTTTGAAAAAAAATTGAATGAATCCACTTCTAATTCTGCTTTGGTTCTTTCATGGAAAATTTTAAAAGGGTTCATTCTATTGATAGTAAGTCATATAAGAAAGGCATTTAGTTGGCATCTAGATGTCAATCTTGCTTCCATATAGAAACTTTAAACCATATTTTTTTGAATAGTCCCAGCAATGTGTGGTCTGATAAGGAGAATGGTTTAGGGTTTAGTGTGCTATGCAATAATGGTAATTTTTTATATTTTCTAATTGGTTAATTTCATAATAAAAATATAACGAATATTGTTATTGTTATCTTTTTGCTTAATTTTTTGGTTCATATGGATGTAAAGAAATAGTTGTAAAAATAATAACAACAAGATGAAGCATGACAGGGTTATAACTTATTGTAAAGTTAAAGTTGTTGCAATCTGGTTTCCTAATCCAATGTTTTGATTATTACAAACATTATTGGGTTTTTCATAGTTTATCTTGTTTATTATTATTATATATTATTTTTTGTGTGTACTAATATTTCATGTATAATCTATTCCAAGCACCGCCTAAGGATCATGCCTCAAGTTTAAATAGTTTAGGATTGAGGTATGTAAGTGGTTATAATTTTTATCAATTATGAGTCTATAATTGTAAATGGTGTATGCTTAGCTTAGCAACCGTATACACACACACGGTTTAGTAAAATAAAAAATATATATTTTTTAATATCATTTTGTTTAATCTGGGATCGTACTGTACAATCTGAGCTAAATATAAATTAATTAAAATATTTAATTAAAATAAATTAATTTTAAACTAATCATACTGCATGATCCCAATCATACAGGATGATCTATTGATATTAAGAAACTGCACTACCAATAACATATAAAGTAATATTTTAAAATTTTAAAATTGAACTAATCATATTGTATGATCACAATCGTACTATATGATGTAATTAAATCTTGCATAATCTAATCATATAATTAAGTAATAAAATATATATTAATTTATATTTGAGATCGTACTGTATGATGTCCTACTTTATATAATATGAATAGATTAGCTTCTAGGATGATAATTAATCTCCAGCGATCATACATGATAAAAATCCTATTCAGTTGAACTAATCATATTGTACGATTTTGATATCATACTAGATGATAAGTTTAATTATTTGAACTAATCATACAGACCCTTATTTATCATACATTACTAACAAGATATATTGAACTAATTGCATTGTAATATCCGTATATCATACTGCACGATTAGAAATGGTTAAATAAAAAATTTAGGGCTTTTTTGAAGCCTTAAATTTAAGCTATTTTATTTGTTTTTAAAAAAGTATTTGGCTGTTTGGAAACTCCGAAGTGTTCTTTGAGGGTTGTGTCTTCTTGGGAGATCCAGAAGTTTGGAGAAAAGGGGAAGAAGTTTTGTGTGAGGGAGAAGTAGTGTGAGAGGGGAATTCACATGGTACTCCTAGTAAGATTCTACTTAAGTTCCTCATTGTGTCTTCATTGATCTTCAGGGATGCTCCAAGGAGAAATTTTTTAATGCCAAAGATCATATGCACTTTGCCTCACTAGGAGGGTGAAAATCATTCATGGCCTGTTCCTCACCAAGAGGGTAAAAAAGATTTTAGTTCCTTGTCTCACTAGGAAGATGAAAGGGATTTCAGTACTTTATTGCACTGGCTTGGAAAAAGTGATTTTGTAAGGGCTTCTCCACATTGCTATCAGGGCAAAAATAACATCACTAAAGGTTTAGTAGAATACCTAGGGAGGAGGACTTCGAGGAGTACATGTTAGTCATGTTTTGATCGAACCACTATAACTCTGGTGTGATTGTTCTTAATTTTTCTTTATGTATTTTATTTTTTGTGCATTTTAATTTCTTCCATGTTTTATTATTACAAATGTAGGTTGAAAGCATTGTGATTATTTTGGTTTAATTTTTGTGAGGAAAAAAATAATGAAAGAAAATAATCTAAAATAATTCATATTTGTTTTTTCTACATAATCAAAATAAAAGAAAGTATATAATTGATTTTTTTAAATATCATTAGCTTCCTCATTGTTAGATCAAGTTTAGGGTTGATATTAAGTTTTCTTTGAAGGGATTGATTTTGGAAAATTAACTTTTGAAACACTAATTCACCCCCTCTTGGTGTTCCTTTGGCTATTCAACAAGGTTTTATATCCTCATTTGAACTTTCGATTAGCATATGAGCAGGTTCTCTAGAATTGTTTGTTTAAAAATCTGGAGTTGATCCAATGGAAAATTTTAATGGTAATATAATTACTACTTAAGGATGCTTAATCCTCTACAATTCCAAAAAGCAATAATTTTGGGGAGATCGGCAGAAGCGGACAAAGTGGAGCGGAAGCGGAGAGAAGAGCGATCTTGGAGATTTTGGAAGATTCGGGGAGATCGGCGGTTCTCCATCGGCCTGGTATGGACGATGAAGGTTCTTTGATGATTCTTTGTAGAGAGGTTTTGGCTTTCAAGATGGGTATGGCAGACCAAATTTTGGTGTTCCATCCTTTGGATCTGAATATAATCTGTGATTTTTATTCAGATCCTAAAGTGTTGATTGAAGGTGGTAAGTTCTTAATCCTGGATGTGATCTTTGAAAAAGATTTTTGTCTAATCAAAGGCGGGTTGAGTTTTTGGTTGAATGAGATTTCTGGTTGGTGGATGAATTTGGCTTGGAATCAGATGGGAAACCATTTGGTCGTAGTTGCCTTGTTGAATGGTTGTTCTGCTTTGAAAAGTCTTGAGAAAATTTTTTATTAATTTTTGCTTGATTCTGTTTGAATTTCTTGATAACCCTGAGTCAATTCTTGGAGCTGTTTTTTTCTAGTGTTTGCCGATTGAACCTGAGATTTTCTTGAAGTGGATTCTTCATTTACTTAAAGATTTTTGGATTGGAAATCTTCAATTAAGGATTGAGAGGTGGGTTTGGACGGATCTGTTTGAAGATCCTTTGAAATGTTTTTTTAATTATTTCTTCATGATTTTTGAAGAAACGGATACTGGTTTTCGAGTTGGTTTTCTGAAGAATCAAGGAACTAATGATGTTTTTTTCTCTGGTTATGAAGCAATTTTAATGGTTTTGAGGGGATCTTCCAATGGGTACATATTGGATAAATTCTTTGATAAAGATGATATTAGTGAAATTAATGTTCTTTTGCTGGATGGTTTTTCGGTTTATTTTTTGAAGGAGGTTGTTGGTGTTGCATATGTTATTTTTTTGTTCTATGAGGATCAAGATTTGTTTGAAGTCATCTCTTGGCCTATTGATGATGGAGTTGTTGTTATTACTTCGTCTACGTCATTTGGACCGTCTAAAGGGTTTGCCTATGGATCGACTATGTTGAGGAGGTTGTTGGTTGAGGTTTGTAATGATGAGTTTTTTTTGTGTTTTCTCTTGTCAATATGATGAGAGAGATGATGAATATCAATTTGGTTGGTACTGGCATTGTTGAGGCAGGTTATTGGCTTCTTGAGATGGTTGACGGTATTATGATTCTACATTGGAATATAGTGGCTGTTGTCGGTTGTATGGATGCAACAAAAGCGTTTTCTTCTCTTGATTGGAGCTTGTTGGACCCTAAGATCGAGGGGGGTCTGGTTGGTGTTTGGATAGCTGGTTTAGTTGTTGTTTTTATTTTTCTTGTAACTAGCTTTCATTTACTTGTTTTGCTTATTAGCTTCATAAACCTTTTTAAAACCATTATGATGAAATATTGGATTTTTACTAGGTTTCATTTTCCATCTTTCGGGAAAGATGGGATACTAACCAACCTTTTAGGTTGTTTAATTATTTGGTATCCCCATCACCCCAATGGATCTAAAATGGAATTTAGTGGATCGCATATCCATTATGATAGTTTTAAAGGGTTTGCTTTTGCTTTCTAGTTTGTATTAGGTTTTTCTTCTTTTAATGCAATTTGCTTTTCTTCAAAAAAAAAAAAAAGAAAAAAAAAGAAGGATGCTCAATCACTCATCCACCTAGGTTTGATAATTCACCATATGATTTTTGAAAAGTTTACACGTTTACATTCATTCAATCTATTAACCATCAGATGTGGCATATGATTCAAGTAGGATATACACCTACAAATTGCACTATTAATGGCATAAAAAAAGAAATTCATTTTAATGAATGGATTTGTGATGATAAAGAATATGCTTAACTTAATGAAAAATGCCTAATTTATTATTTTTGTTCCTTAAAGTCTGAGGATTGTATGTAGGTTTTTTCATGTATTATTGGCAAGGAAATAAGGGATAGGCTATGTATCACTTATGAAGTAACTAGCAAAGTCAAACAATCTATACTAATTGTTTTTCTGCATGAATATTAACTCTTCCGCATGAAATCTAGTGAAAATATTACTAACATCTACATTAGGTTTACTAAAATAGTAACATCTCTACATTCTCTCTAGGAGGAGAATTATCTAACTCTAAAATGGTCAATAAGAATTTTTGCTACTTGTCTCATAGTTTTGATACAAAAGTATCTTCCATCTATGAATTTCAAAACTTAACTATATATTTTATTAATAATTATCTTGGCTCACTCATTGCTTATAAGAAAAATATGAGACAAAGATTGCTTGATGCAGGTGACAAGAGAAAGGAGAAGATAGTGGTGCTAAAGACTAATGACTCAGATTACAACAGCTCTATAGGTGATGGAGATGATGATATAACATTAATGACCAAATAATTCAAAAGTCATATGAAGTGAAAGCAAAGATGCCATCAAGACTGAAATATAAGGAAAGTAAGGTAAAATTAATAAAGTTTCTTCTAACACTAGCTGCTTCAAATGATGGAAGCCCGGACATTTGAGATTCTATTACCCCAACTTAACAAGTCACCCTAAAAAGGAGAAAAATGAGGAAATATCAAATGTTATGAAGGGTAATAAGATGAAAAATGAAAAAAGATGGAAACATTGAATACATAAAAGCTTCTAGGCAGACTCCTCAGATTCATCAGAACAAGAACTTGAGAAGGAGATAACGAATATATACCTTATGACATATGATAATCTTGGTAATTTTGATCAAGAAGTAGTATGTAAACAGTCATATGATGAAGTACTTAGTACTTTTGAGAAAATTAGTGACTCGTATAAGAAAAATAAAAAAAAAATAGCATGCATGTTTGAGAAATGAATTTTTTGATTTGAGACTCAAGTGTGACACATTAGTTAGAGAGTATGCAGATCTTAAATATAAGCATATATCATTAGATGAAGAACATGAATAATTACTAGATGATTTTGATGACTTAAATATAAAAAGATCTTGAGTTAAGTAAGTCACATTACTCATAAAATGTGCTTATTGAGTTAGAAAAAATATCCACAAAACTAGATATAGTTGCGTTTGATTTATACTCTGATGAGCATGCATTAGAATTCAAAGTTAAAAGCTACAAAATTGCAAATGAATTAATAAAAAAAAAAGTACTTGCCCTTCAAAATAATACATCACTACCTATACTAGAATAGAAGGCACAACCTAAGACATTACATGCATCACATGTCCCTAGGAAGAAGCATCATCCCCCACATAGGTTGGTGAACCCATTTCCTAAAATTAAGGGTTACTCTTGTACCATGGTAGGAAAAATTAGTAGAATTTGTAGTGTATACCATAGAACACATCAAGCGTGGAGGATTAAAGCATTTGCATCACAACATATTATTTTAAAAATGATAATGTTTTAAAAAAAAATATTATTCATTCTATTCATTCTTTAAAGTATAAGGTGGAACCCAAACTCACTTAGGTTCCCAAATCTAATCTTTGATTAAACCTTGTAGGGATGTTCTCATGAAAGGTCTAGTGAGGGCACGTTGTACCTATACATTGGATGCTCAAGGCATATGATGGGAGGCATGAATAACTATTAACGCTTAAGACAAGGTGCAAAAGAAAGGTAACATTAGGTGATAGTAACACTAGGAAAGTGGCGGGATTAGGTACTATTAAAAAATAAAATTTAATATAATGATACTTGATCACTATGACTAAATTTAATTTACTAAGCCAACAAAAATCAAAAGTTTGGTTTCCTTCCAAATAATGCTAAGTATAGAGTTTTTAGCTAGGCTTACCTAGATTTGTCAATTTTGTTGGGGTACATTTCCACCAATCTTCAAATTAATTTTCACTTGAATCATTTTCCTTTTCCTTTGGGTTAACTTTAGTATTGCTTGAAAAAGATTCAAGAGTTCTACTAGTGATTGAAATTGTAAGCTAACTTAATTTAGTTTCCAAATTTTTAATAGAAGCAATTTAATTTTACAATTGAGTCCCTAACTGCATTACTATATCTTCCAATGGTTATTTTTAACTTCTAAACTGATTGCTTGGATTAAATATTCAAGGATATGCATGACTAAGATTAATAGTAGGTTGTTAAGGACTTTTTCAATTTACTCCTTGATTATTTTACTAGAGTTCCATTAATTATTACCAACAATATTATTTGACTAATTAAAACTAGGATGATTCCTCCAACCTAAATTATATACACTGAAGTAAGGATTATTTTTTCTTCCAATCAAATTAATATTTATTAGTCTCTTTCACATCACTATCTTCAGTTAAATTTTGATCCTCCACTTGCATAAATGAGTAGTTCCTAATCTAGAATTCACTTCTATCATGCTGAACTTCTTCTAAATTGTTGTAACTTGTATAGTTAACATTAACAAAGCCTCAAATTTATAAATTCCTACTAATCTCTTAGGATTTACCCTATTAGTAGGTAATTGAAAATTATTAGTATCCATTTCTTCTATTAATTCATATGCTTTCCTAAATGGCTTAGATATTAATGATCCTCTAGGTGCAACATCTATAATTACTCCAAGACACCCTACTAATCCATTATAAAAAATTTGAAAAACCAGAAAATCAGGTAAAGTATCGAAAGGGAATTTCCTAAGAATTTTCTTAAATCTTTTCTATGTTTTATAATTTGCTTGTCCTTCAAAATGGGTAAAAGAAGTGATATCTTTTATAAGTTTGGTAATATTTGAAGGCAGAAAGTACTTAGCAAGAAACTTATGAGCTAACTCATTCCAAGTGATTATAAAGCCCAACTTAAAGAATTCAACCACATCTTTTTAGAGAAAATGGGAGTAATATAAGTTTAAAAACATCATCATTGACACCATTATACTTAATTGTTGCATAAATTTTTAACTAAATAGCTAATTATAAATTGGAATCTTTAATAGAAGTTCCTCAAAATCAGGAATTTTGAACTATTTGAATTATGACAGGTAATTCTCTGTTGAATTCTATCTATCAAAGGGTTAGCATAATCACTAAGAGGTACAAAATGATCTTGATCTACTATAGTTTAACTTTCTTCACAATTTTTTTTTTGTTTTCAAATTTTTGAAAGGGTTCTTTCTATTTAGAGTCAAACAACTAAGGTTCCATTCTATATCTATAAAGCATGCAACCATGATTTGACCTCTTAGACGTGTAGTTGAATATATATTTTTAGGAGTGTACAATATATTGGGAACATTTATAGTAGTAGCATGACTAGCTCCAATAATACCACATACAACTGTAAATGCAGTACAAGGAAGATAGTGCAAGCTCTAGTGATTAATTTTCTACTCTTTGTCAATAATTTTAGCCGCCACCACCACCACCACCACCATCACCTGATTAATTACATACCAACTTCTAGTGTTATGTGCTGTGTTATAGTTTTCTTTCTCTATTGTTATTGAAGTTTGTGTTGTTTATTGCCTTTGCCATTTACTATTATTTTTCTCCTTTTTGTGATGTAAAAAGGGAAAGAAGGATGTTTGTTAGTTATACCTCCTTTTTGAGTTGGTTTATTTTTTTATTACTCTATGTTTGCTTTATATAAAAAACAAAACAAAACCAAACATTTTTAAATCTCCCTATTTTTCTAAACATATCACTTAATAAGGGTGAAACCTTAGGAGAAAAATAAAATTAAAGTGAAATCTAAGCACAAAATTTTGCCATCATTAAAAACGGGGAGTTTGTTGCAATCTTGGAGCCTAAGCCTATGATTTGATGATAACAAACATTATTATTGCATGGTTATTATTATTGCATATTATTTTTATTATATGCCAAGCACGATAAAAGGATTAGTCCTAAAGATTAGATAGTCTAGGACTGATGTTTATAAGAGTCTATAATTTTTATCTTTCTAGAGTCCATTAATTAAAAAGGTGTATATTTAGCTTAGCAACCGTGCACATACATACACACCCCAAAGAGTAAAATTAAATATATATATATATATATATTTAAATATCATATTGTATGATTTGGGATCATAATGTATGATATGGGCTAAATAGGCATGATCTAAATCATTTATTTAAACAAATTTAATTTTAAATAATGATACAATATGATCCCAATCATACATGATGATTAGTTGTAATCATGAAACCCTATTGCCAATTACATAATAGGTAATATTTTGAAATTAAAAAATTGAACTAATCATAATATACATATATATTTGTATTATACGATGCAATTAAATCTTGCTAAATATTATTATGAAATTAACCAATCAAATTAGGATTAGTTGATATTTGAGATCATACTGTATGATGTCCCACTTCATGGAATACGACCCTATTAGCTCCCAATATGATAATTAACTACAAGAAGTTATACGAGATAAAAATCCTATTCAATTGACTAATTATGATGTATGACCTTGATATCGTACCAGTTGAATTTTTCAAGTTTTTGACTAATCATACATACCATTTTTTATCATATAATACTAACTAGATATATTGAACTAATTATATTGTAGAATCCTCCTAATATATTGCATGATAAAAAATGGTTGAATTAAAAATTTAGGGTTTTTATAGCCTTTATTTAATCTCTATTATTCGACTTTGAAAAATTTTATGGATGTTGGGAAACTTCTGAGAGAGTTCTTTGAGTGTTTGTGTCTTCCTTAGAGATCTTAGAGTTTGGAGAGAAAAATGGAGAAGTTGTGTGTGAGGGAGTAGTGTGAGAGGGGATTTCAAGCTATTGCTGCAAGAAAACTTTTACCTAAGTTTCCCTAAGTGTTTTAGTTTATCATGAGGGCAGCTATGAGGAGAAAGTATTCAAGGCCAAAGATCTTTGACAGTACGCTCATAAGATAGGTGATAGGGATTCAAGTCCTCTGCCTCACCAGAAGGGTGAAAAGGATTCCAGTTCTCTGCTTCATGAGGAGGGTGAAAAGGATTTTGGTACTATACCGCACTGGATTGCAAGAAGAGATTAATAAGGGCTTATCCGCCTTACTATTGGAGCTAAATGATAGTCACTAAAGGTTTGGTGTAATACCACAGAGGAGGACTTTGGGGAGTTGGCCTAGGTCATATTTTGACTGAACTAGTATAAGTTTAATGTGCTTGTTCTAATTTTTCTTTCCACACTTTTATTTCTTGAACATTATATTATTATAAATCCGGGTTGAAAGCATTGTGATTATTTTGGTTTAATTTTTGTGAGAAAAACAAAAAAAAATGAAAATAAAATAATCTAAAAAAATTGTATTATTGTTTTCTATAAAATCAAAAGAAAAGAAAAAATGTAATTGAATTTTTAATATCATTATATTCCTCATTATTAGATAAGTTTAATGTTGTTATTAAGTTTTCTTTTAAGGGAGTGAATTTGGAAAAATAAATTTTTAAAACACCAATTCACCTCCCTCTTGGTGAGCCTTGGGAAGTTCAACTAGGTTTAACAACCTCATTTGAACTTTCAAAAGTGTCACATCTTATCACTACTAAGGTTTTGAGACCTCATCACTTTGATGCAAATAACATATAGTTTTCCTATTTTAACATTAATTTCCTCTATTCTGACAGTTTCAATAGGCCTTCTATTGTTAAATGGATTAAACCTTAAACTAATGAGTATAAACTAAATATTAAAGGAGCTATTAATAAGAATGGTGTAGGTTGTGGTGGTCTTATGAGGAAAATCTTTTTCATTTCATTTTTTGCTTTACTTCTAACATTCGCATGGGTAATATTATTTATCCTAAAATGTATTCTATCTTTAAAGTGTTAAAATTGTGCATTGATAATAACATCTTTAATAAAAGGATTGAAACTAATTCTAAGCTTTTGTTGTCTTTTGTGCAAGCCTATAAATGTTATAATGCAAGCTTATTCTATATGTTTAACAAGATTCTAGTTAAGGAGAGAGAACGTCCAAGGCTAGAGAGAGAACGTCCAAGGAAGAAGGAAGGTTTTTGGAGGATTTTGGCTATATTTGAACAAAATGGTAGAGGGTGGTTGGTCATCCTTGGATGACCAGAACACCTTCTCCCTATTATCTACCGCGTGTCCAATTTCTTTGGATTCAAAAGGTAGATTTTCATTCAAACGCAGCATCTCCCGCAATTTACATTTTTTAAACTCTCCTTTAGTGATTAGAGAGGGAGGTTTGGCTTCTAAAGAAATGGATTTGCTTGATTCATGCAAAGGAAAAGAAGTTTTTCCAGAATTGATAAGTAAGTCAAATTCTTCTAAACCGGACTTTATTCCATTAACTAATGATTTGGAGGCTTCTTCATCAAATCCTCCTTCAAAACTGGTTAATGCTAATCTGTGGATTAAAAAACAACATATTAAAATTAATTCGTATGAAGTTCATGATAATATTGAAGATGCAAACGTTGTCAAGCTGGATTTGGAAAAAGAAAAAGCTAATATATAAGTTTTGAAGAATTCATTAGTGGTGAAAATTTTATGCAAAATCTTGCCTTTTTCAAAGTGTTCAATTGAATTAAGGAAGCAATGGAGTAAATTTGGAGGTTTTCATATATCCTCGCTTGGATTAGATTGACTTTTGTGTTCTTTTTGTCACATGAAGCATTGGAAGAAGTTCTTAATGGTGGTCCTTGGTTTGTTGGGGGTTTTGTCATTGGTATTGATAAATGGTCACCTAGCTTTAATCCCGTTTCCATGGATGGGATTTCTTCTCCCATTTGGGTTCGTTTACCCCATTTACCTCTTCATTGTTGGGATGAAACCAATATTTCTAGAATTGTTTCTAGAATCGGAACCCCTTTATTATTGGATGGCAACATGTTTAGTTGGGGAAGGAGGGAATTTGAAAGAGCTTGCATTCGAATTAAGTTGAATTCAAAACTCCCTTGTGGTATTTAGATTGAAGGTATTAATGGTAGATTTTTTCAAAATATTGAATATGAAAATCTATCTTCTATATGTTTCAAATGTGGAAGAATTGGACATAAAGATTTTGTTTGTCCAAGTTCATTTAATCCAATTGTGGTTAACAAAGAAGTTCCTAAAAGTTCTTCTCACACTGATGAGAACTCCTATGGGTCTTGGATGCATGTGAAATTCAAGAACAAAAAAAATCAAAAGAACTATTCCAATAATTCAATTTCCATAGATCATCCGGTTAGAAGGATTTCGGGTAGAAATCATGTGGTTGATCATTCCTCAGTTCTTGGTATTTCCAATAATCAAAATTCAGATAAATGTGATTATTCGGATGAATTAATCAAGGAATTCGATAGTCATATTGAGCAGATTCCAAATTGCCAAATTGATTCAGCTAAATCAAATTAAGATCAGGCCATTTAGAATTATAATTCAAAATCCAAAATTGTTGATCCGTTGGTTGCTGATTATTCAGAAGCTATTTCAGTAGATGAATCGTTGGGAGCAGATTCAGTTGATCAACAAGTTTAAAATTCAAAATTCAAATTTGCTAAAAATGAGGATGAAGTTAAGGATTCAGTCTTTAATGAAGTTAATCCATTGGATGCGGTTTTTTCTGAAACTGTAATGGCTGCTGAACCGTTTGGAACTCTTAAACCATATATTGAATTAAAAAATTTGAATATTCTGGAGATAGAAAAGGAGGTAGATATTGCTTGATCTAATCTTCAGGATATAAGCGATAACTATTATTTTGAAATTAATCAAATACTGAAGGATGCTACTATTATTTCCGAATTGGAAACAGTTGCTAAATAGACTTCAACAGATAGCATGTCTTTGTCAAAGTTTGTTGATGAACAAAATTCGGGTAATCCTTCTATTAATTCATTAAGGAATTTTGAGATAGAAGATATTATTGATGGAAAAAGAGGTGTTTCAAATGAAATTGTTTCTCCTTCTTCTGCAATCAGTTTGAATTTTAAAAAAACTGTATTAAAGAAGGATAAAACTATTTTTTTAGAGGATAATGGTTCTTCCGGTTCTAAGCATTTATTGTTCAAAGAACTTCAAGCCTTAGGACCGGTGAAAGATCTACCTAGAAGAAAGAAGCCTGATCTCAAAATGAGTAATGCCATGAAAGGTTCTTCTCAATCATCTCAATACAATGCATGCCGGTTTTCTCTTTGTAATCATCAAAGTGGAAAGATACTTGAAGATGGAGCAATTGATCAAAGAATTTAACATATTCTTAGCTTTGGATTATAACATTGGAAGTTGGAAAAAGCATCTGAAATACCTATTGATATTTTTCTTAGGTGTTTTGCGAATGTATTTGATAAATTGTAATTTCCTTTTATTTTTCTTTTGTAACTTCTTTCTTATTTCACATTTTTATTTCTTTTTTAAACTTATTATAATTGATTATGGGATCGATACTAGATCCTATTTTTTAACCGAATGGGAACTCTGGGATACTAACCAACCCTCAGGTTGTTCAATATTTTGGTATCCCCTGCATCTCAACGGTTTTAAAATGGGATACAGTGGGTTTCATTTCAAAAATATTAAGTTTATTCTAAACAAATATGCTTTCAATAAGGTTCCTTTTTTTCTTTTTGGATCAAGGAACCATTTGCTTTTTCTTTCTAGTTTGTATTAGGTTGTTTTTTCTTTCATTTTAATGCAATTTCTGCATTTCTTAAAAAAAAAAATAATAAGATTCTAGTTTTGTTAAGCAAATTTAACATTAGGATTTCCCATATTTAGTGTGATGAAAATTTATATGCTGATATGTTTGGAAAAGAATAAATCTTTGAATACACAATACTTTATCAATGATTCATGGCTAAGGCTACTCAAGGGCATAATTAGAATAAATATTTTGAATATTCCTAGTTTAAAAAATAGCCATTTGACTCTTCTTTTTGCTGTTATCAGTTACCTTTTTCCTATTGATGGTTTTGTTGCATAGCGCTAAGGACCTTCTTGTTGTTATATTTTTGTCTTTTCTTTATTTATTTTCTTTTACATACATTTTTCATTTTTTGTCTTTTGGTTGGATCTTTCTTTTGATGTTTCATTGATGCTAAAATGTAGCTCCACACTTTCTTTCTTCTATCTTTGGCCTCTGTGTTCCTTCAGGTGTTGTATGTTTAGTATTTAATATATACTTCTATTGGAAATTTGGTATCTGGCTTCTCTGGTTCTCCCTTTAGTGCATTTTTATGTCAATCTTATCATTTTGGTTTCAATTTATGTTGTTGGCTATTGAGGCTTTTGTTGTCGTTGATGGTTTTCTATTTCATTTGGGCTTATTCCCTTGGTTCCTTCATGAATTGTCTATTAACTCTTTCTGTTGTTGATCTTAAGCTATTTTAATAATGCATCTTTTATCTCTTGCATGTTTAGTGGGACACTCTCTATTATCAGGGTTGTTTTTATTTTTCTATGTTTCTCTACATTTTTTTATTACTATATGTGCAATTTTTGGTTTTTACTGGTTCTTGGATTTCTTATCATGCTCTTGCTTTTCCAAATGGAGTTTTTAGGCTAGGCCACTGGCCTTCCATTACTTTCTTTCTTCTATGTATTTAGATTGGGATCAATGTGAGGTTTATTTCTATTTTGATTTTCGCTCCTTGAGATTTAGTAAGCAATGGAACCGTTGAAGAACCTTGCAACCTTTTTGAAGATCAAATAAAATTTGCAACCATAAATGGGATTTTTCACCAAATAAAAAGATCCCCAAGGATCATAGTAAGGATTATCATAGATTTGATTTAGTTAATGATTCTCAGGAGTATTTGTGGAAGAATATTGATTGTTAATTTTTTTAAGAGTTTATTATATGAGGATAATACATGAGAGGTAAATTGAGATTCTCTTAGTGTGATTAGTGAAATTACTAGAGTGTTTTGGGAGTGGTATGAAGTACTAGATACATCATCTCTAGGGAAGCCCTTAAAATCATTTATTATAGAGGCACATATTCTTAAGTTAAATGCATTGCCTTGATAATTAAAGTATGCCTTGTTAGAAGAAGAGTCAACCATACCTATAATTTTTTTTCTTTGAGTTAGGGAATGATTAAGATGGTAAGTTGATTAGGATTTTTAACACATATAAGAGAGTCTTTGGTTGATTATTATTAATATTAAGGGAATTAGTCTTTCCTTTTACATGCTCAAGATTTTGATGGAAGAAAACTACATTTCAAAAGCTAATTAACTACCAAACAGCATTGAACCTAGTAAGAGGACATTATAAAGAAGGAGATTTTAAAATGGTTTGATTCAGGTGACATTTATCCTATTATAGATAGTTCTTGGGTGAGTCCAATGTATTGTGTCACAGAAAAAGGAGGCCTGATTATTATAGCCAATGAGAAAAATAGGTTGATACCCACTAGGATAGTTACTGGTTGGAGGATTGTATAGATTACATGAAGATGAATAAAGCTACTAGGAATAACAATTTTCCTTTACTCTTTATTGATAAAATGTTAGATATGTTAGTAGGCCACCCTTTTTATTTCTTTTTAGATGAATATTCTAATTATCATCATATTTTATAACACTATAAGACCAAGATAAAACTACATTCACTAGTCCTTATGATGCATTTGTGTTTAGGAGGATGACTTTTAGATCTTCTCAATTTTAATAAAGTAGGGCATTAATATTTTTAAGGTCAGTTTTTCTATGTTAATCTAATATTCGATGTGTGTTTATAACATTTAGAACTTATTTTGAAGAGATGCGAGAAAACTAACCTTATTCTTAATTGGGAAAAGTGAAAGTTTATTGTTAAGAAAAATATTATCCTCAAATGTAAAATCTCTTAGAGGGGTATGGAGGTCAATAAGGATAAGATCCATGGGATTAAGAATTTGACACATCCTACTTCTATAGATAGAGTTTAAAGTTTTTAGGTCTTGTTAGTTTTATTGAAGATTTGTTAATTTTTTCTTAAATTATGAAACCCTTACGCCATTTACTTGGAAAGGATGTTCCATTTAAATTTAATTCAGTCTATTTAACCACATTTAAAAAACTTAAGAAGTGCTTAGTTACTGCACGTATCATTATTTCACCTCTATGGATTTTAAATTTTAAATTGATGTGTGATTCTAGTGACTATGCCATTAGATTAGTTTTAGGACAACATATAAATAGGAAATTTCATGGTATATATTTGACTAGTATAACATTAAAAAATAATCAAATTAATTATACAACAACTCCGAAATAATTACTAGTGATAGTCTTGTCATTTGATAAATTTAAATCATATTTAATCAAGACCGAAGTTATTAGTTTCACTAATCACTTTGCTATTAAATACCTATTAATTAAAAAGTTACTTAACCTAGATTAGTTAAATGGATTTCATTGCTTGTAGAGTTTGAAGTTGGAATTTGAGATATAAAATAATTTGAGAAACAGGTGGTTGATTATTTGTAAAGATTAGAAAGGGAGTATTCTATGTATACTAATGTTGAGATTAATAAATTCTTCCCTGAAGAAAAAATGTTTACATTACATTCATTGTGTTTGCCTCGGTATGTTCATTTTGTGAACTACATTATGAGTGGAGTAATTCTAATAAATAAGTCATATGCCCAAAGGAACAAATTTATACATTATGCAAAATTATATTTTGGGATGAATCATACTTGTATAAGAGATGCAAAGTTCAAATCATAAGGAAATGTGTCAAAGAAGAGGAGTTTGAAACATCATCAAACTGTGTCATGATTTTGAGTATGTAAGGCATTTCGAAGGATTTAGAATTTCTTTTATGATTATTCAATATGGATTTTTCTAGCCTATTCTATTTAAGGAAGTGAATGATTCTATCAAAAGATGTGATAGATGTCAAAAGATTGGCAATATTTTAAAAAGTCACAAAATGCCCCATAATTATATGTTAAAAGTTGAGATCTTTAATTTATGGGACTTGACTTCATGGGTCCTTTTCTTCAATCTTTCATAAGCTAATATATATTGATTGTAATTGATTAAGTATCTAATTGATTTATGGAGTGGAAACACCCAAAACTGATGCTAAAGTAGTGAATAAACTTTTTAAGAAAACTATTTTTTTAAGATTTGGAGTACTTAGAGTCATCATCAATGATGAGGGAGTCTTTTTGTAATAAGAAAGTGTAGAATACAATTTTTAATACAGAAATTAAATATAGGGTTACAACTTGTTATCATCCCTAACTAGTGGGTAAGATGAAATAAGTAATAGAGAGATAAAATGAAGTTTAGAAATACTGTGAGTTAAAATTAGAAGGATCAAAAAATGAGATTATATGATGCACTTTGGGATTATAGGACTACATTCAAAACCCCAGTTTCAATATCTCCATATAAGCTCATGTTTATAAAAGCTCATCACTACCTTTAGAGTTAGAGCATAAAGTATTTTGGGCAGTGAAAGAATTAAATTATAATCTTAAGGATGCTAAGGAGCAAAGGCTAATACAGTTAAATGAGTTGAAAATAATTTATAATTAAGCTTATGAAAATGCCAAGTCACATAAGAAACAATTTAAAAAGTGGTATGCCCATAAGCTCATTTTGAAGGAATTTGAGTCTCAATATGAAATGCTTTTATATAATTCAAGATTAAAATTATTTCCTTGGAAGTTATTGATGGAGGATATGGACTTGTTCTTCTAAGAAACTAAGGCTTTGTTACAGACTATATAATATATGTTTGTGCTGTCAATGCTGAGTAATGCCTAGTTTCCCTAGATATGTTAATGCTAAAAGCCCACTTAAATGTACTTAAGTATATGTGTCGAACCAAGTAATGAAATGATGAAGTGGTGTGTAGAATCTATAAGGATGTGTTATGAATACTTGCTTACTTGCAAAAAAATTATTTATGCTTCCTCTCAATGCATAATTTATTCTACTAAAATAAAAAAAATATTATTTTTGAATTTTCTATCACTGGTTAAAAATAGTAAAATAGTTGATATAATATTTAATAAAACATTTTGGATTAATGAATGCAAATATCTTATTTTTCTTAATGATACTCTTAGTTGTCAATGCGATTCAGAGCATTACATCCCTTGATATCTATCAAGCTTGGAGGGGTGAAAATGATATAGTCACCTCCTATAGTTATAATATCTGCTTGAGAATCTATAATATTCAAATATCTTATGTTTAGGCTTGCCAACATTGTATCTCAATATTCGATATTATTCTTGCATTCCTTTGTCAAGGCTATACATCACACTAAGTTTTAACTACACACATGGTCACTACGTGCATTAAATGAACAACTTAAGAAAATTGAGAACATCATTAAATCATTAAAGGGAAAGAGTAGTTTTTAATAATTTATATGTTAATCACATAATTAATCCAAAATAAGAGATTTAGCCAAATATAAAATAATTATCAAGCAAATGAATATCATTATATTCATATAAGAATCAAAGTATAAGAGAAGTAGTTGATGTTACCACCAGGTAGGATCAAAGTGTCTCCTCTACACTCCTTCCTTCACTTATAGAGTTGCTTCAACAAACACAAGTTAAATACTCCCATAGATTATATCTTGTACTTTCCTGGTCTACCTTAGATTTAACTCTAAGAGGGTACTAGAGAAACACACTAAAAGTTCTAAGTAGTACACAAGTGACTGAACTCTTTTTTAAATAGAACAAAACATCTATTTATAGAAAAACAAGAAAAAGGCATATGGCACTACAACACTTAAAAGTATGGCTATGTGACTCCAAAAATTGAAGTAGGGCGTCAACACTAAAATATTTTATCTACCACGGTGCTTGATGACATGGAATTATTTTTAAGTGAATCATTATAAGCTTTCGTTGAAATAATGTGGCCCTTAGAAGTTACAACTGCAATGTTGAGTGCTTTAGAAATTGGAGCTCTATGGCACTTGAGTGTACAATTGGTGCTTAAGCTTTGAAATGTGTTGCACGATGACATTCATTTTCCTGAGAACCTAGTGCTGCCAAGCTGATATTTTTATGCAATGGCAACTTAAACGTTGTGGTACTGGATGTGATATTAATGCAGTGCTCACATTCTATAAGTAGTTGAAATGAATAAAATTATAATTCTAGTTTAGAAAAATTTATACTAAATATCCTAACCTGTTACCCTTATCATTGCTTATTTTGAATTTATATGTTATGAATATAATAATTGACTATTAAGTTTTGAAATGAATAATGTAGCTTAAAGATTAGCTGTGTTTGTAGATAAGATTAAAACTTCATTAGTTCACCATCACATGTACTAGTTCTCATATCTTATCTTTTCTAAATTTAAGTATTAGATTGTAGTCAGACTTCAAACTTTTAATTGATACCAAATTTTGAAATACTCTTCCTCTTTTATTTCTTTTTAAAGATCTTTCATATTTCTTTTCTTCTCTTCTCTTATGGAGTACATAATTAATGATTTTGAATTTTAATTTTTCTTATATCTTATTGCAATTCTAATTATTTTAAAGTAAAGATCTAATAAGATAACTAGTTCCAATTTCAAGTTATTATGATTTTCAAATTTAAGCTACATATCTATTATTCAACCATAATTATTCATCTTTCAATTCAAAGGTCAATGTATAAATGTATAACATATAGACTTAAGTTAAGTTAATAACTTAAATGATCTAAGTTAGTTAATTATTAAGTTCTCTAATCTATGAATTATAATATAGTGTTAATCTAAACTGAAATCTAGTGTTTCATTATCCTAATTTCACTTAGTTATGATTACTAATTTTATATTTTGTTTAAATAAATAATCAGAAAGTGTAGACATTAATGGAAGAAAATATAACAGTGTAAGCTTAAGGTAATTTAAATCAAATGTAATTATTATTATAATTAAAATATAGTTAATAACACATGCTTTTAATATGAATGATAAAATGCTCAAAACATGTGATATATATAAAACTAAACAATTGATACAGGATAACTAGTGTTTATCGTACCACTCTAGCATCGTAATAACAATGGATCTCATGGCCACAACTAACATAACTAAGAACTACAAACACGACAAAATATCACAACATTGGGATATCCCTTAAGGAAAAAATATATAAAAGAAATAAAAGAAGAATGTGATACAAAATAAGGGTAGAATTCACACCTTCTCTCTACTCTCTCTAGCCTAATAGTAAGGAATTTCCTAACCATACTCTTTCTCATCATCATCATCACCATCATCAATTGGAGGATTTCAATCTATGACTATTAACCATGAAAATGTTAAAATATATTTTATCCTCAATTTTTACTGCACCATATGAATATATTTGAAAAATAGTAAATGGCCCAGTCCATCGAGACTTAATTTTTCCATGAATAAATTTCTTTCAAAAGTCAAAAAGCCAAACATGCTGATCAGAAGAAAATTCATAATTGAGAACCTTACACCCATATAATCTCTTTATTTCTACATTATAAACCTTTACATATTTAATAACTTCATTTCTAAATTCTTTCAGTTTACTAGCAATAGAAGAACTCTGAAAGTTAAAAGCAAAAAATGACTCTTTATCCTTATAGAGAAGTTTTTTCTTCTTTAATATTGAATGCTTCATATTCTTTCCTCCCTTTCTTTTTGAAATCCCAAAACACTGAAGAACACGCAAGAACACTCACCTAGGAAGAATTCTAAAAAAGTTAGAGAGATAATGAAAAGTGACAAAGAAAATTGACTACACTTAACTTTTTATAACTAAATAAGCCTTGTAGTTGTTCATACGTAGGAGTGCCACGATGTTGAACCCAATGCTGTGATATTTTTTTTGTTTGAAATTTGTACCTAAAACATTAAACTATAACAACTATCTTGGAATAACTAAAGACAAAGATGGGTTGCCTCCCAAACAACGCTATGTTTATAGTCTTTATCCAAACTTACCTAGATTTATCAATTTGGCTAGAGTTCATCACTACCACTCATCAAGTGATTTCCACTAGGATCTTTTATTTTCTCCTTTGGATTAAATTTATTATTTCTAGGCAAGGATCCAAGAGGCCTACAAATAATTAAAATTACAAGACCGCCTAATTAATTTTTTAAATTTTTATTAGAAGCATCTTGACATTATAATTGAGTTCTTAACTGCATAACTATCTCTTCTAAAGGTGATTTTTTATTTCAAAATTGATTGTTTTGATTGAATCCATGAGGATAAGAAGGTCTAAGATTAATAATAGGTTATTGAGAATTGTTCCAAATTCTTCCTTAATTATTTTGATTTTAATTTCATTGATTATTACCAGCAATATTATTTGATTAATTGAAATTAGAATGGTTCCTCCCATGTGGATTATATGTATTAGTGTTGTGCTTATTTTATCTTCTAATTAAAATCACATTTTCAATCCCTTGCACACCATTATCTCTAATAGTTTTTAAATATTGATCCTCCTCCAACTTCATAGATCATTATGATACTGATCTTAACTTGAGTCCTACTATGTTCAATTTTTTGGAAATATTTACAACTTGTGTAGTCAAAACTATCAAAGCATCTGATTCATAAATTCAAGTTATTCTCTCAAGATTTATTTTATCAGTAGGACACTAAAAATTATTAGTAGCCAATTCCTCTATTAATTCATATGCTTCATTAAATGCCTTGGACATTAAAGATCCTCCAGATACAACATCTATGAATGCTCTAAGAGATCCTATAAATCCATTATAAAATTTTTAAATAACTGACTAATCAAGTAAGGCATGGTATGGGAAATTCCTTAAATCTCTCCTAATTTTTATAATATGATTCTCCTTCAAACTTGGTAAAAGATTAAAACACTTAGACAGAAATTTGTGAGACAACTCATTCCATAAGGTTATAGAGCCTAGAGATAAAGAATTAAACAACATATTAGCCTTATCTCTTAGAGAAAATGGAACAATCTAAGCCCTATAGCATCATTACTAACATCATTATACTTAAATGTTGTGTATATTTCTAAGAATTTGGTTAAGTGTAAATTAGGATCTTAAATAGGAGTTTCCCCAAACTAAAAATTTTGAACCATCTGAATTATGGAAGGATTTGATTCAAAATTATTTTCTTGGATAGTAGGTATATTAATACTCTGGTGAATTTTGTGTACTACAAGTTTAGCATAATTCCTAAGAGATCTAGAATGATCTTAATATGGTATTAGTTCAGACTTTTTTAAAATTGTTTTGTTTTTTCTAATTTTTTAAAGTGTCTTTGTATCTCAAAACTAAATAAAATGGTTTATTTCTAGATATAAAAAGTATGTAACAATGAATACAAAATAAAAAAAAAAATAGAAAGAAAGTAAGAAGAATAGGATATAAGATATAAGTAGGTCTAAATTTGCACTTATTTCAATAATATAGTAAAATTATAAAAATCAAATTACTCCCTCAAAAAATGTAGCCAAAAACTTGATTGGGCCTATGAACTTATGCTTATAGGCAAGCAAGGCTTTATTAGTGACTAAGTAATATATTCTTGTGTTTTTAATGTTGAGTAATGCCTAGCTTTCCCTTGATATGTTAATGCTGAAAGCCCAGTTAAATGTATTCAACTATACATGATGAATCAAGTAATATAGTGATCAAGTAGTTCGTCAAACCCATGAAGAAGTGTTTTTTTTTGAAAGAAATGCAAATAGCATTAAATGAAACGAAAAGTAATTACAAACTACTAAGTGATAGAGATTCTATCACATTCCTCCTTTAAAATTTTTAAAAATGAACGAGGAACCTTATTGCTACTAAGATCTTCCCAAAGAAAATCACTACTAAAAAAAAAGTTAGCACAAGAATGGGCTAACTTATTACATTCCCTATTAACAAAATGGAAAAGAATGTTACCGAAGCCATCCAAAAAGGAGAGGTCTTCAAACTCTTCTTTATGTACAATCCGAGATCCTTTATTCACAGATTTTTGCAAATACTTGATGATGTTGATATTATCCCCTTCAATAATAATTCCTTTTGCTTCTAACATCCAATCAAAGATGAAATTCTTCAATGCACGAACAACCATCATCTCCAACGATCCACTATCCCAATGAGAGCAATTGAATCCAAAGGCAAGTAAGAATCTAGCATTAGAATCTCTAAAGACTCCACCAATGCCTCCATTATTGGATCTAGCTAAAGCTGCATCTAGATTAACCTTAATCCATTCTGGGGGAGGAGGGTGCCAATGAGTAATAAGCCATGACGGCTGGTTAGCACCCTAGTGATCCAAGAATATATTAGAACTATAAATTGATGCATAACTAATAGCATTGGATGCTATATAGTTCAAACTCAGTTCATGTTTCCCATGCTTGATTAAATTTCTACTCTTCCAGGAGAAATATCCTAGGGAACAATATAAATTTGTAATGGATTTATTATTCACAGCTAACCTTTTCAAATTAAACTTGCATTCAGAGGCTGTAGAAAAAACTGGAAAAATAAATCCCTAATCCTTAAGCACACCAATAGCTTGCTGCAGCTTTGAACAATGAACCATAACACGATCAAAATTTTCTGGTTCATTACATCCTCTAGGACATAAACAATGTCCCAATAATCTTCGATACATCAGAAATCCATTTGTCGGTATAGCATCATTTAAAATCCTCTACCGAAAAGTTTCAATTCTAAGATTGAGATGTAATTTTTTCAACCAGCTTCCATAATCTATTAACACATCATCTTTATCATAAGAAGAAGAAGCCATAGCTACTATACTCTTGCCCAAGAATCTCTATCTCAAATCCATGATATCCTTGTTTTGATTTGGGAAAATTTCAATTTGGATAATGATCTCCACTAAAGCCTTCCCAAAAAAGGTGTTTAGAAGGTCTATCTTCCAAAACCCATCTGAAATAAAGTTCTCCATAGATTTTTTTTTTTGAAAGATGCAAAGGTGCATTAAAAATAAAATAGCAAGGGTACAAACTCATCATCCAACCATTGGCCATTTGTTTAAACTAAAATCAAAGATGCAAGTGTCTTTTAACACATTGATCTTTGAGCCATCACCCACCTTCCATCGAACAAAGTTTCTAAGAGCTTTCTTACCAATTTGAATAATCTTCCAAGAAGTAGAAGAATTACTTCTGTAGTTCACCTTATCCAGCCAATTATCTCCATACTTACTAACAAAATTCTTGGACATCAAAGAATTTGGGTTGTCAATAATTCTCCAAGCAAACTTAGCCCTCAACATGTCTCTCCTTGCAATAGCAGAATTTAGCCCCCAACCGCCAATCTTCTTAGGTTTGCACAAGGAATCCCAAGCTACATAATGTAACCCATGGTGCCCATCACAATTATTCCAAATGAAGTCTCTACACAACTTCTCAAATTCTTTCAATATACTAAAAGGAATAAGAGAATAAGATAAAAGAAAATCTAGAATTGATAGGTAAACAGTTTTTACCAAAACCAGTTTACCCGCTAGAGATATGAATCTATTGCTCCAAGCATTAAGCTTTTTAATAGATTTATCCAGTAAAGGTTGAAAATTTGAATATTTCAGTCTTCTTATTGTCATCTTGATTCCTAAGTAGTCAAATTCATTCACCAATTTGATTCCTAGCATTTTAGAAAACAAAATTCTGCTCCTCCTATCAACCAAGCTGCTACACATCAATGAAGATTTTAGAAAATTGATCTTCTGACCAGTCCAAGAGCAGTAGTTTTGAACTATATATTTAACCTTCTTCACAATATTAATCTTAGCTTCAGTAAAAATCAGGATGTCATCTGCAAAAAGGAGATCTGAAATTTTTTGAGCTCTAGAAGAGATTTTCACACCCACATCCGAACCATCTTCATTAAAGCTATTGCAAAGAAGTTGTGAACATAAAATAAAAAGGAATGGAGAGAGTGGACACCCTTGTCTGAATCCACTCCTCCCTTCAATCCAATTGGAATATGATCCATTAATCAAAATGGAAAATCTTGGATCTGGAATACACTCCATCACCAAGTTAACAAATTTGAAAGGAAAACCCAATTCTAACATAATTTTTTGAAGAGTAGCCCAACTCATACTATCATATGCTTATTCCATATCAACTTTGATGGCAAGGAACCCATTGCTTGCTTTAGAAAATCTTAACTTGTGAAACACTTCTCGAGCCAATAAAATATGATCTGAAATTGTCCTTCCCTTCACAAAAGCTACCTGCTCTTTAGAAACAGTCTTAGGAATGATCTCCATCATTCTATTCAACTAAATTTTAGATACAATTTTGTAAATAGAGTTACATAAACTTATGGGATGAAAAGCTGAAGGCGTAACCGGGTTTGGAGATTTTGGAATCAAGACAATTATAGTGTCTTTCCACTCCTTGCATAAGGTACTTGTAGAAAAGAAAAGGTTAATTGCTCTAATGACATCCTCACCAATGATGTGCCAATAAGATTTGAAGAAGGAGTAAATAATCCCATCATAACCAGGAGCTTTATTATTGCTCAACTTCATAACCACCTCCTCAATATCAAGTGAAGAAAGCTCCCTGTTAAGAAAAAATCTGTCTTCATCATCTAAAACCTGCCACGGTTTAGGTCAGTTGTTAAAACAGCAATCTCTACCTTTCCATTTGTCACGGAAAAACTGAAGGAAAACCTGTTTGATCTTCTTAGAATCACTGATCAAGCTACCGTCTGCATCCTTGATCTGAGAAATCCAGTTAGCATTTCTTCTAGCATTGGCAAATGAATGGAAAAACTTAGTAATGGAATCACCATCTTCAATCCATTTTACTTTGGCTCTTTGTCTCCACCAAGTATTCAAACAATTGAGAATAACATTAAGCTCTTTGACTTTGCTTCTAAGCTCCCAAAGTTTATCATTATCAAGCCACCCTTCCATAGCTTCCTCCTCTTGAATCTGTGAAATTTTAGCTTTCAATCTTTCTTTTTCTTTAGAAAATTCTTTCAACTTGTACTTACTCCAAAAGAACAAATCTTTTAAGCTCATTTTGCATTTTTTATTAAGGATCTCCATATCATCTACCGTGAATCTTTTCTTCCATGCAATAGAAATAATGTGAGCCAAAGTTTTGAATGATAACCAAGCATCTTCAAATTTTAAACACCTCTTTTCACATAAAACTGAATCATACATCTTCAATACAATATGGCTATGATCGGAAGCCACTCTTGCAAGCTGTATAACAACCGCAATTTAAAGAATTGAGGATACATCTATCCAACCTTTCAAGGATCCTCCCACCTCCTACTTTGTTGTTGCACCAAGTAAATCTTGGTCCAACAAATCCAATCTCATGAAAATCATTCTCATTCATGAATTTAAGCATCTCCATTGGGCCTGGAGAGAAATTTTCTACCACCCTTCTTATCTTCCTTAGCCAATATGCAATTGAGTCACCACCAATAATAGAAGGGATATCCCTTTGAGAATGCTCCTGGATACACTCCCATAGTAATATCCTTTTGTGAAATTCCTTACTACCATATATAGTATTGATTCTCCAAACACCTTTGTCAAAGACATTAAGATCCCCAATAACACATTGATCTGATATCTTTACAACAGAAAAGGAAGCTACATCCACTCTCCATATAATCATAATACCACCAGAAAGTCCTTCTGAAGGAAGAAGGAAAAAATTCCACAAAGGGCCCATCAATCAGTTAAAAGAAACTCTATCAAAAGAATTGATTTTTATCTCAACCAACCCAACAAAAAAGATTTTAAAATCTTTTATAAACTCCATATATAGAGAGCCTCCCTCTTCTTGGCCCCTCTACAATTCCAGAATGCAATAGATTCCATTAAAGAATCATGGGGGAAGGGTCCCCATCTCTTCTTTTGTTACTACCTTCAAGAACTCTACCAGGTGGCTTGTTTTTAATAGGATCTAAAGCCCTTAGTTCCTTATGAAGCTTACATTTGGTAATTTCCCCATTTGAGCCATTATCTCTTCCTTTCTCCATGTCATTCAGCTTATCAACATAGATTTTCAATCCTGTGTTAGACAGAGAATTCTTCCCTTTAACAAACTTCTTCTCATTACTCTTGCTAGCAGCAGTAACCGAGTGATTGATCAAATGAACACAATTCAAATCAACAGTCTCCCCTAACTCCTCTTCATTAATCAGCAATTCATATTTGTTCATGAGAATAGGGTTGACAGGATTAATAAATGAATTCTGCATACCAACCTGGGTTCCTGCATTATATGCTATGTCTTGAATCTTCACCACAGCTTCCTCCAAAGGTTGAATAACCTGATTTTGTAGTTCCTGGACTTCACAGATTTCCCCTTCTTTAGGAATATTATCATTAGAGATGGATTCCACCTCCTTAACTGTCCCCACGTCCTGAGAGACTTCTCTGTCAATGCTATTTTGTCACCAAGACCGATTCTAGTTTTCATCCACTGCTTCTTTGAATCAATTACTTTATTCATCATTATGGCCGGTCTTCTATTATTCTTCCTATTAACCACAATCCATGGTCCATAGGTAGAATCAACATCCACTTCTTTATACTTATCCACATCCTTCTCATAATTGGAAAAACCTTTAGAAGTAGTGCAATCCTTATCAACAGATTCCTTCATTTTGCATTCAAATTTCATATGGCCAATTAATCCACAATCAAAACAAAAAGTGGATATCTTCTCATACTCAACTTTCTGAAAGAATCTACCAGATATGCTATCCACCCAAACTCCCACGGGAAGAGGTTGATCAAGTTTAACTCTAACACAAACCCTTGCAAATTCTCTCTTCCCCCATTGAAACATGTTTCCATCCATCATAAGAGGTTTGCCAATCATAGCAGCTATTCTAGCCACATTCCTTTCATCCCAACATTGCAAAGGAAAATGAGGCATCGTAATCCAAATTGGAGAAGAAAGACCCATCAAAGATAAGGTAGAGAATTCCACCATCCACTTCTCCATACCCACAATATGGTCATTGACAAACCATGGACCACCAGCCAAAACTCCTTCCATCATTTCCAACGAATCAAATGAACATAAGAACCAGCCTTTGCCAAGTGTAGTGAAGTGGAAATTACCAAATTGCTTCCACTGTCTTCTCATTTCCCAAGCTACAATATGTGAAGGAATGTCCTTCCCAAACAGCTTAATTACTATGGATTTCATCAGTTTGTTGGAATTCTGAACATCCACATCCTCACTTAGTTTAACAACAATGCAATCATCCGATAAAACCAAATCCTCATCTTTGAAATTCAATTGGATATAAGGTTTTTTTGACCAGGGATTAATGATTGCATCCTTCTCAGTTCTTACAGGCAATTCCACAGAAACCTTCTCAACTACCACAGATTCATTCTGAGCCGAGCATCCATCAGAATGAAATTTTCTGTTAACAAGAGAATTGGAATTCGCATTTATCTCACGAACAACTCTAGAGATTGCATTTAAATTGCAAAACCTATTAACATACAATTTCATTCCAGACGAGGATGCCGACAGATTAGTCAAATTTCGCTCCAGATTTATTCCCTGTATTTGCGGCGTGGTCGATCCAATTTCACGAACAATCCCTTTCCCTTTCCCTTCCACATATACTTTCTTCTTCAGGATTCCTTCTACATTACCTTTGATCACCAACGATTTTCCAGAAGCTTTGAATGCAGATTCAAAATTCAAAATTTTCATATCACCATCTCGATATTTGACTCCTCCCAGATCTCGAAAACCAATACCTACACTTGTAGTTCCATTCGTAGCCGCTGCGATTGACAGACGGCGGCCATCCTCCATTCCCAACGTCAGGAAATTCGGTGAAGAGCAAAAGCCGGGAATCAAAAATTTCAAAAAACCGAATATTCTCTCTCTAAAAAACCAGAGTTTCTCTCTCTAGAAAATGGCTCATTCGTCTAAAAAATTGATTACACTTTTTCAAAAAGTTCTCCATAGATGGAAATTCAAAATTCCCTTCCACAATAAATGTAGGCCACTTCTCTAGACATCTATCTAAAATCAACACATCTTTTAGAATGTCAATAGATTTTTCTGTTGCAATCTTCCACTTTGTGATCGGAATAAGAGCCTGAGCACTATTAGCAAAGATCTTCCAATTAGAAGATTTATTAACTAGGTTAATTTGTTCCCAGAATTTAGTACCATACTTTGCCAACATAGCCTTATTAAGCAAAGAGTCTTCTTCCTTTAAGAAATTCCATGCGAATTTTGCTCTAAGTGGTCCAGTCATAGAACTCACCGAACAGAATCCTTGACCCCCTTCCTTCCAGGTCTTGCACATGATCTCCCAAGATATATAGTGTAGGCCATGAAGCCCTCCTTATCTATCCCAAATGAAGTTCCTAACTACTTTATCCAATTCTTTAAGAATACTTATTGGAACCAATGAGTGAGTGTCCACAAAAACCAGTAAAGCAGATAAAATCGACTTAACAAGTACAATTCTCCCAGTAAGAAAAATCCTCTTATTACCTCAAACATTAAGTTTGGAGGCAACATTCTCAAGAATATAATTGAAATCAGAAGAAACCAACCTCCTCAATGCCAATTTAATACCCAAATAATTGACTTCTTTCACAACATTGAAGCCCCATATTTTTGCTATAGCTTTTTTCCTCTTCCTTTTAACTGAATTCCCAAAAATAATTATTGATTTTTGTTCATTAATGGACTGCCCAGATCTGCTGCAAAAAGTTGAGACAATCCTTTTGAATTATCTCTTACAGCTCATTCTAGCTTGGGAGAACAAGAGGATATCATCTGCATATAAAATATGCGATACTCTAGGTGCATTTGCTGCAATCTTTATGCCCAGGTTCCTTCCTCTATTCCATATATCATTAGTTAGTAATCGAGAGCAAAGGATAAACAAATAGGGAGAAAGAGGACAACCTTGTCTAAATCCACTATTTGCTTTAATCCCTTTCGAAATTATTCCATTAATCATGAAAAATAATTCAGGAAGCTCCACACATTCCATAATTTGATTTGAAAATCTGATTGGAAATCCCATTTTATTTAATATCAATCTCAATGTATCCCAAGCCATACTATCATATGCTTGCTCCATATCAAGCTTAATAACAACCCATCCTTTCTTGGATTTATAATTTTTGAGCTTATAAAATAATTCCTGAGCTAAAAGAATGTGATTAGAAAGGGATCTACCTCTTAAAAAAGCAAATTGAACTTTAGAAATAAGACCACCAACCACCTTCAAAAGTCTATTTAAGATCATTTTGGAAATAATCTTATAAAAAGTCCCACACGTGCTGATAGAATGAAATTTCACCTGATGGAGAAAGTGGATTCAGCAACTTGGGTATAAGAACCACCACCGACTGCTTCCAATAAGAACATAGCTTTCCTGTTACAAAAAATTTTTGTACAACTCTCCATACATCATTCCTTATTATAATGTTGACCTCATTTTTGGTATGAGGTCACTAAGGCCCTTCCAAACTCCAGATCAATCCTAGATCCTAGGATCCACTCTAGACTTTAAGACTCTTTCCTAGAGTCAGACCTTAGGGCCTACTCTAGAGCTTAAGATTATTTTCTAGACCCAAGACCTTAGGGCCTACTCTAGAGCTTAGGATTCTTCCATATCCCAAATTTTAGAGCCCCTCTAGATCCTAAATCTTAGAATCCCTCTAGATCCTAGAACCAATCCAGACTCAAACCAATCCCTACCTTTGATCAACTCCAACCTCAAATTAATCCCTACCCTTGATCAATTCAAATCTCAAACTTCATTCAATTCAAGCTTCAAACACATCCAAACTTTGACCCAATCAACTTGAGAATCCAAACTTCAATCTAGACTTTGATTGTACCTTTGATCTAGCTTTGACCCTATCCATTCATTAACAATCACCACATTATTGTAAATGATTTGGATACTTCAATATTAATCATTCAAACTTAAAATTCATTCCAAATCCAGATATCCAGACTCAAATCCAAAGTTTTAAGGCCCTGTCCTAAAGACCTTTTTAAAGGATTTTTCAAACATTTCAAAACCCAGTCAAGTAACCTCTGATTTATGCTCTATCACTTACAAAGTGATGAGACATGTCTCTAGAGGTTACCCTTCAATTTTGAGCCCATTCTGAGATCTCTAACCCTAGAATCTAAATCAAAATCCAAAGGCTGTAAAACCTTCAAATATTTACAGCATCTGCCATTGGACCTAACACCTTGAAGATTTTGGTCTTGGAGCCCTCATCAAAGCCTCCAATCACTTCAAGACCTTTGATTGTAACCCTTTGAGCAGTAAACTGTATTTTTCAGACCCATTTTTGACCCTAGTTGACCAATGGGTCAAAATTGACCAAAATACCCCTATGGGATTTCAAATGTCCATTTCAACTAAAATCAACTCCAAATTCTTTGAAACCACTTTCAACA
>NW_021319649.1:0-55013 GCF_001605985.2 Dendrobium catenatum | reverse complement strand
AATCTCAAAAACATGTATAAATCAGAGACCTTCGCATCCCCTAGGTTTTAACAAAAATAATCAATTCAGATAGAGAAGATGGTGAGCTACACATAGATCTAGCATGCAATATGAATATGCCTAGATTTTCTATAATATATAAATAATAATAGCCCACTAGATATCCAAGTATACATGATGATCAAATAATAAAGAAGAGTGTCAATCCTAAGAGCAAGTGATCTACTTAATTACAATTAACCTAATACTATCTAATATAGATTCATTAGATATTCTACTAAATAAAAATGGTTATTTTTAGTATTTTCCTCTTAATGATGACATATAAGATAAAAATATACCAATGTAAATAAAATATTTAGGACTAATAAATCCTAGACAACAAAGTTTTTAAATAAGACTCAATTTGTAGAAGTGGACTAAAGCCTATGCATCCCTAGATCTTTGTTGAGTTTGTAGGGGTGAAAAGGGAGGTTTATGGCCTTCCTACAATTATAATTTCTCCATAGAATCTAGAAGGTTTAACATCCAATATCTAGGTATGCCAACATTTCATTTCATTTCAATACTCCTATTTATCCCAATATTCTTCCATCAAGGCAATATATCACACTAGAAATTAATTACGCACATGACCATTATATGCACCAAAATATGAATAAGAGTTATTGAAAATATTTATAAATTATTTCAAGGAATAGTAATCAACATCAGCACTTTTATGTGTTTACATCATTAGCCCTAAACTCAGAGATCTTGCCAGTCATTGATAACATAAAAAGAAAAATCATGTTAATTTCACTCAAATTAGAAGAAGATATACGAGAAGTATCTCAAGGAAGGATCAATTGATATTCTTCACACTTGTTCCTATTCTAATAATAAAATTGATTACATATTATGGTCTAAGATCTCCAAATACAAGTATATTGCCCTTCCCTAGCTTCCTAAGACTTTACTTTAAGGTAAAACTAAAGAAAGACACTCTATAGTACAAGAATTAACCTAAGATGACAAAACTCTCATACATAAAAATTGAAAAACTATTTATAACAAGTAAAAAAATGGCCTTAGGCACCACAACAGTAGAATTTTATGCATTGAGGTGGTAAAAGATGAACTAACACCTTGATATTACTGGTCTTGCTCCACTGTGGCGTTATACCCTGTTATGGTTAATAGTTGAATTAACTAGTCATTTTGATAAGTCAATGTTGCACCTCATTTGAATAATGGTTCCACTATAGTGCTGGAAAAGTACAACATTACAATGTTTAAAAGTGAAATCCAACATTGTGCCATTATGATGATCGATGCTCCAGTGTTAAAATTCTTGAGACTTAAGTATACATCACATATTTCTAGTATAGCTGAGCTAAGATGCTCTATGACACTAATCTTGGCTTCACCACAATGTTAATCTTTCAAAAATTCTAAAGAGGCTGATGTTGTAGTGTTTGAATTAGGTGTTGGGGTGTTGTAGATAACAACACTACAATGTATAACTTGTGAGGAATGTGGTAGTTATTTAACCCATATGAAATTTTGCATCCTCATAAACTTTTTTAGCACAAACATAACTTAAAATAATGCATTTTTACTAAATTTTAAAATAATAAATTGTACATAATTTACACATGATAAATTCTCCCTAGCTTAAACACTTGCTTGTCATCTAGCAATGGTGAAAGCAACTATTGATTAACTTACTAGCAAAAGTAAAAAAAAAAATGATAATTTAAAATTACTAAAATATAAGATAATACATCACAATCTAGAAGTAATTTGAAATGAACAAAGTTATAATTCTAATTTGAAAGGTCATTATAATTATCACAATCCTTCACCCATACAATTACTTGCATTGAACATAACCACTGTAAGATTAACTTATGATTTCAAAATATAATTTAAGGGAATTTTATTTCTTCTAAAAATATTGCCTACTCTTTAAAAACTATCACACTTCCTATCATATTCATTAACATCATTAAAAAATGTAGGCCAATAAAATATTGATTGGGCTAGCTTAGAAATAATTCTAAATCCTCCAAAATTCCCTCCATAGTTAGAATCTTGATATTCCTTAATTATAGGTTCTATTTCTTCTTTAGGAACACATATCCTAGTGATTTGATCATTACAATCTTTGAACAAATATGGTTCATCCAAAAAATAACATTTTTCATCATGCAAAAATTTTCATTTCTGAGTGGAGGATAAATTTAATGGAAGCACACAACTAATAATAAAATTAACAATATCAGCATACCATGGTGATCTACTCAGATACAAAGCAAATAAAAAACTCATTAATTTTAAGTTCATTAGATACACATTATTCAATTATCAGTCTTGATAAGTGATTAAAAAATTAATTTTAAATTCCTTTTCTATTAAAAATTTATACATCAAATTCTTATAAAAAAAAAAGAATCCACCTCACCAATCTAGGTTTTGTGTCCTTTTTTGTCAAAAGGTGTTTTATTGTAGAATGAACAGTGTATACAAATATTTTTAAGCCAATCGAATAAGAAAGAAATTTATTTTAAGCAAAGACAATGGCTAGTAGTTATTAATCAATGGTTTTTTAGTTACATTATGCAATATTCAAAGTTTTACTAGAATAAAAAAGAATATGAAATTTCTTATCTTACTTTTAACCAATAAATGCACCTATAGTAGTATCACTTGCATCACATATGACTATAAAAGGTAGGGATCAATCATGAACAATACTAATAGGTATAGAAATCAAATGATATCTCAAAGTTTTAAAAGCTTCAAGACATGCATTATCAAAAATAAAAAGAACATATTTCTCCAACAAATTACATAATAGCTTAGATATTTTAAAAAGACCTTTATAAATTTTCTATAAAATATTGCATGTCCAAGAAAGTTTCAAATTCCTTTCATGGAAGTGGGTGGGGGCAATTTCTCTATGACTTGAATTTTTACTTTATTTACTTCTCTAATCCTCCCTTAAAATTTTTATGCCCTAAGATAATCCCTTTGATCACCATAAATTAACATTTTTCACAGTTTAGCACTAAAATTATTCCTCACATATTCTCAATACATAAGTTAAATACTCAAGATAATATTCAAAAGAAGTGAAAAAAAAGTCATCCATAAAGATTTCATTTCCCTACTCAATCAAGTTTGAAAAAATTGACATCATGCAACTTTAAAAGTAGCAAGAACATTATAAAGACAAAAAAAGAATTCTCTTATAGACAAATGTCCCATAAGGGCTGGTGAAGGAAGTCTAATCTTAGTCCTAAAGTTCTATAGGAATCTGGTGATACCCTGAATGTCTATTTAAAAATAAAACAAAAAGAATGTTATGCCAACCTATCTAACATGAATTGAAGAAAATGTAAAGGGAAATGATATTTTCTAGTTTCCTTATTCAACATTATATTGTCTATATAGATTCTCCAACAAGTGCTAGCCTAGTCGAGAAAAGCTCATTATGTTCATTGGATATTATAATCGAACCACTCTTCTTGGGAACACAATAAAAGTGGTTCACCTATGACCTATCTGAGATGGGATAAATAATTCAAGCATCTAGCCATTTAAGTATTTCCATTTTTAAAGCCTCTTACATAGATGGGTTTAGTCTTCTTTAAGGATCATTATTTGGTATAGTATTGGCCTCCATTAAAATCTTATGCAAACATATTATTCGACTAATTCCTTTGATATCCATAACAGACCACCCAAAGTATTCTTATTATCTCCCAAAACTACAATCAACTTGCCTTCATGTTCTTTTACCAAGCGTGAAGAAATTAACATAGGCAATTTTAAGTTTTACCTTAAAATGCATAATAAAGATGGTTGGATAATACCTTAAGCTCCAGAATATGCTCATCTTCTATAGGTGGTCTAAAAGTTCTACTCACGTATGAAGTATCTAAAGTCTCAAACTTTCCCATAAGCATTCTAGTAGTATCTCTAATATATTGAACGAATTCTCCATAGTCCTCACTATTTTTCTCTAAATTATCTTCCAAAGAATTTTTTTTTCCTAACAATTCTTCCTTAAAGCTCTCTATTATCTTTTCTTCCAAATCAACTCTAAAATAGTCTCTATTCTTTTCATGAAGTAATTTCATGGATTTAATAACATTAATAGTCACTTTCTAATCATAAACCCTTAAAGTTAATACAACCTTCTAAGCATCAATCATAGTTTTCCCAATTGCTAAGAAAGATCTCCCCAAAATAATGACATCTCCCTATCCTCTTCAATATCTAAGACAGTAAAATCAATAATAAAAAAATAAAATTATCCACCTTAATAAGGACATATTCTACTACCCCTTAAGATAAGTTAAATTTCTATCAGGAAGATGACGGGTGACAATGGTGGGTTAAATATCTCCTACATCTAATATTTTGAAAATGGATAAGGGCATAAGATTGATGCTAGATCCCAAAACACACCAATCTCTTCCATAGAATTTATTCTTATTATCATGGGAATTGTGAAGCTACCAAGGCATTTAAATTTTTGAGGAAGTTTCTTTTGAATAATAGTACTATAGTTCTCATTTAAAGCTATAGTTTGAAACTCTGTAAACTTCTTTTTCTTATTTAAAATATTTTTCATAAATTTAGTATAGGTGGTCTTCTTCTTCAAGTCTTTAAGGAAGGGGATGTTGATGGTTAACTTCTTTCAAACACTTCTAAGAACCTAGATAATTGCTTACCTATATTTTGTTTGGTCAACATTTGGGGAAGAGGTGGTGGTGGACTCTCTACAACCTTCCAAATGGGTTTATTTATTTTATGGATGGGTTTAATTTTTTGGGTAGGAGATTTGGCTTCTATAGTTTCATCTATACCACTATCCTTTTGAGGTTAATTATGATCCTTATAAGGGTTCATCAAATCGTTCTTACTCCTAAGCTATAGATATTATTTCATTTCTCCTCCAATTTCAAAATTTTGATCAAACTAGCAAGTCCCCCTGTCTGTTTTTCTATTTTTCTAAGGGCTAAAGATTGATCCCACAATTGAATTCCCATTTGTATTACTATCTTTTCCAAAGGTACCTTCCTATTCCCAAAATGATTAGTTTGATTAAGACATGATGGGTAAAGCTATAACACAATAATGGTGGGCACTGTGACACTCATATGAATAGGATCTACTATAAGATTGGTGTAAATATTATGGCTATTTGATCCATTTTTAACTACAAAAAATATTTTATTTTTAAGAAATTGTAGCTATCTATGCTGTCAAAATAGATAATGCATCTAATTCATGAACACTAACTACTCTCTTAGGATACACCCTTTTAGAAGGCCACTAGAAATAATTTATAGTCATTTTCTCAAATAATTCATATGCTACATCAAATGTCTTAGACATCAAAGATCCTCCAATTGATGCTTTTATGATCGACCTAAGGAATCCTACCAATCCCTTATAAAAAGTCTGAATAACCAATCAATCGGGTAAAGCATTATGAGGGTATTTCCTAAGCATTTCCTTTCATAAATTAACTTTCCTTCAAACTGGGCAAAAGATATGACATTATTCCTAAGCTAAGAAATTTTTTAAGGTGGGAAATACTTAGCTAGGATTTATGTAATAGCTCATTCAAATTTATTATAGAACTTAGGTGTAAGGAGTTTAACCACATCTTGTGAACAATATAAGACTAATAACATCATTATTAACACTATTATACTAAAATGTTGTACAAATTTTTAAGAAATTAGCTAAGTGGAGGTTGGGATCCTTAATAAGAGTTTCCCCAAACTAGGAATTTTGAACCATTTGAATTATGGAAGGTTTTAATTCAAAGTTATTGGCCTTGATAAATGGTCTACTAATACTCTCTAGGAGGTCTAGAATGGTCCTAATCTTGAATTGATTCAGACAACTCTATTTTTTTTTTTTTCAAATTTTTATAGTGCTCTTTTTATCCTAGAATTAAGCCAATAAGCCCCTATCAAATTTTTGGCATCATTGCCTAGGATCAAACCCAAGTCACCCACATGAATGGTGAGAATACTCACCACTATACCATAATGATGTAAACCATAAGAAGAATCCACCTCACTAATCTAATTTGGGGACCATTTTTGTCATAAGGTATTTTATTCCATAATGATCAGTGTATAAAATTATTTTTGTGCTAATCAAATAAGAGTTAAGTTTATCAAAAGCAAATATAATGGCTAGTAGTTCTTTTTTAGTGGTGGTGTAGTTATATCGTATAATATTCAAAGTTCTAGCATAAAAGATAATATGAAATTTCTTATCATACTTTTGACCAAGAGTTATACTTAAAATAAAATTAGTTATATCACATATTAGTATAAAAGGTAGGGGCCAATCAAGAGCAACATTAATTGGTGATAAAATTAAATATTATTTCCAAGTTTTAATAGCTTCAAGATATGCAGCGTCAAAATAAAAGGAATATCTTTTTCCAACAAATGACATAATGTCTTAGATATTTTTGAAAAGTCCTTTATAAATCATATAAAAAATCCCACATGTCAAAGAAAGATTTTAATTCCTTTAACTGAAGTGGGTGGGGTAGTTTCTTTATGACTTGAATTTTGGCTTTGTCTACTTCTATTTCTCCCTTAGAAATTTTATCCCCTAAGACAATCCCTTCACTCACCGTTATCCTTCACTCACCATAAATTAACATCTTTCCTATTTTAGCACTAAATTTATCTTTGCACATATTTTCAACAAAAAAAGTTAAAAGCTCAAGATAAGATTCAAAAGTAGAGCCAAAAATAAAAAACTCATCTATAAAGATTTTAATGCCTTGCTGAGCTAAGTTTGAAAAAATTGACATTATGAATCTTTGAAAAGCAGCAGGAGCATTATAAAGACCAAAAGGAAATCTCCTAAATGAAAAACTCTCATAATGACTAGTGAAGGAAATCTTATCTTGATCCTCAAGTGCTAAAGGAATTTGATGATACCCTGAATATCCATATAGAAAATAGTAAAAAGAATGTCCTGTCAATATATGTAACATCTGGTCAAGAAAAGAAAAATAAAATTATCTTTTATAGTTACCTTATCCATCTTCCAATAATCTCAACAAATTCTCCAACCAGTGATTATCCAAGTAGGGATAAGCTCATTATGTTCATTAGATGTTACAGTCAAACCACCATTCTTGGGAACACAATAAATGGGATTTACCCAAGAACTATCTGAAATAGGCTTGATAATTCCAACATCTAGCTACTTAAGTATTTCCTTGTTGATAAACTCTTTAAAAATTGGTTTAGTCTTCTTTAAGGATCAACATTTGGTATAAAATTGGCCTCCATTAAAATCCTATGCATACATATTATGGAGCTTATTCCTTTGATATCATCAATAGACCACCCAAAAGTTTTCTTATAATCTTCCAATTAATCTACTTTACTTCCTATTATTTTTCCAAGTGGGAAGAAATTATCATGGGGATAGTTGAATTTTTACCTAGAAAGGCATACTTAGGATTGTTGGGTAAAACCTCAAGCTCTATAATAGATGGTCTTAAAGTTCCACCCACATAGTCAATTCCCCCTTGTGAACATCAATCATAGCTTTCCATATTGCTTAGAAAAGTCTCCAAAAAATAATTGTTATCTCCCTATCCTATTCTATATCTCAGATGATAAAATCAACATGGAAAATAAACTTATCCACCTTAATAAGGATATCAACTACCACCCCCTTAGGATAAGTGAAAGATTTATCAACAAGCTGAAAGGTGACAGTGGTGTCTTAAATGTCTCCAACATTTAATATTTTGAAAATGGATAATGTCAAAAGATTGATGCTAGATCATAAATTACACAAAACTCTATCATAAAATGTATCTCTAATTATTATGGAAGTAATAAAGCTATCTAGGTCTTCCAACTTTCTAGGAAGTTTATTTTGAATAATAGCACAATAATTCTAAGTTAAAGCTAGTTTCAAACTCTCCAAACTTCTTTTTTTAATTCAAAATTTCCTCTCATAAATTTAGCATAGGAGGGAATCTACTTTAATTATTTAGATAAGGGGATGTTGAGAGTTAACTTTTAAACACTTCTGAGTACTTATAGAATTGCTTATGTAAATTTTATTTGATCAGCATTCAGGGAAAAGGTGGAGGTGGTCTCTCTACAACCTTCCTAATGGGTTTGTCAATTTCATGGATGGGTTCTGGTTATTAGGTAAGAGGTTAATCTTCTATAGTATCTTCTATACTACTATCCTTTTGAGTTTTATCTTTATCCTTTTAAGTGTTTCCAAAATCTTTCCCACTCCTAAACTAGATATTATTACATTGCTCAATTTTTTTATTGTTCATCACATTAGTAAGGTTCCCTATCTAGTTTTCAATATTTTTAGGTCTGAAGATTGAACTTACAATTGAATTCCTAATTGTATTACTATCTCATCCAAAGGTACCTTCCAATAACAAATTAAATTAATTTAACCCAAACATGAAGGACAATGAAATGTCTCTATAATGGTGGGCCTTATGGTACTCACATAAATAGGATAAACTACTAAATTGGTGTAAATATTATGCCTATGTTATCCAGGTCTAATTTCCAAAATATCTACATTTTAATAATAGCAACTACCTATGTATTCAAAATAGATAATGCATTAGATTTATAAACACCAGCTTATATCTTAGGATTCTCCCTATCAAAGGCCACTGGAAATTATTTACAGTCATTTCCTCAATTAATTCAAATGGTTTCTCAAATGGCGTAAACTTCAACATCCTCTAACTATTATAAGAAGTTTGAATAACAAACCAATTAGGAAAATCATAGTGAGGACATTTCCTAATCTTTTCCTTAAATCTCTCCCTACTTTTATAAATTGACTCGACTTCAATCTGGGAAAAAGATATGATATCATTCCTAGGCTTAGTGGTTTTTGAAGGTGGGAAATACATAGCTACGAAATTGTATGCCAACTCATTCCAAGTGGTCATAGAGCCTATTGAAAAGGAATTCAACCACATCTTAGCTTTGTCCCTTAGAGAAAATGTGAACAATCTAAGTCCAATAACATCATTACTGTCATCATTATACTTAAATATTGCATAAATTTTTAAGAAGCTAGCTAAGTGTAAGTTTGGATCCTCAATAATAGCTCCCCAAACTGGGAATTTTAATCCATCTAAATTATGATAGGTTTTAACTCAAAGTTATTGGCTTGGATTGTAGGTCTTTTGATACTCTAGTGGATTCCTTCTACTACAAGGATAGTATACTCTCTAAGAGGTCTACGATGGTTCTAAACTTATACTAATTTAGACATCTTTAAAATCATCGTTTTTTATTTTTTCGGTAAGGTTCCTTTCTATCTCAAAATCAAATAATAAGGGCACCTTTCTAGATCTACTAAGCATGAAAAAATGATGCAACAAAAAAAGATTAAAAACTAAATAATAAATTTTTTGGACAATTTCAAATTTTAACAAAATTAGTAAAAATAAAGATACATGATACAAGAAGGTATAAATATGCAAGTAGTATAATAATATAGTTTAAAATTTCAATATGCATGTTACTTCTCATACAAAAATGTCAAAAACTTGATGGGGGTTTTCTGGCTTGAAACAATGAGATATAAATAGAGCTAGCATGCAATATGAATATGCTTAGGTTTTTTTGATGTAAAACTTATAATAGCCCACTAGATATTAAAGTATATATATCGATGAAGTAATAAAGTGATAGAGAAGAGTGGTTATCCCACGAGGAGGTATTATGCTTAATTGCAATTAAATTATTACTATCTAAAATAGATACATGAGATATCCTACTAAATAAAAATATTTATTTTTGAGTTTTTTCCACTTAATGATTACTTACAAGGAAAAAGATACTAATATAAATAAAATTAATTGGACTAATGAAAGTAAGATAATTTAGTTTTCCTAATGAGACTCAATTTTTAGGAGTGGATCGAAGCATACGCATCCCTAGTTCTATCGAGCTTGTAGGGATTAAAAGAGAGGTTTCTGGCCTTCCTACAATTATAATTTCCCCATAGAACCTAAAAGGTTTAACATCATAAGTCTAAGTATGCCAATATTCCATTTCTATACTCTTATTTTTATCAAATATTCCACCATCAAGGTAATATATAAAACTAGATATTTACTAAATACATGGCCATTATATGCATTAAATTAAGAATGAAAGCTATTTAAAATATTTATAAATTATTTCAAGGCATAAGAGTCTATATTCCTAAAATTTTTCATGCTCGTTCTTCCACCATCAATAGAATTTCTTAAAAAATTGTGGTTTTAGAAGTGTTGGCATTATGAAGGTATAAGATAGCTAGCACCTTGGCACTTTTAAGCTTGCTCCACTATGATGTTATACTAAGGTGGTGTAGTTAATGGTTAAATTGATGCATCAATTGGCTAAGTTAGTGTGGTTCTTTATTCTGAAAATAGATTTATTATGGCGCTTTAAATTTTGGGCACAGTAGTGAATGAACGTACATGGTGATGCGATATTGTAATGGTCGACACTTTAGCATTCAAGTTCTCGAGACTCTAGTGTTGTGAAATAATTTTTTTGGTAGTGTAGCTCAGTGATGTTAACCTAGGCACTATCTTAGCACAGATCATCATAAAAATTCTAGATTGGTCGATGCTATAATTTCTAGAATATGTGTTGTTGCAATTTAGATAACAATGTTATGGCACAAAACATGTGGGCACTATAGTGCTCATTTAATACTTGTGATTTTTTATCTTCTCCTTACCATATATTGCACAAACACAAGATTAAACAACACATTTCCATTGAATTTTGACATAATGAATAGTATATAATTTACACTTAACATTATTCAAGCCATAGAATTTATCCTACACAAAAAAAATAAAAGTTGTGGTGTTATCACTAAAAATAAATATAGTAAATAGTGATCATAACAAAAATTAAGGTAAATAGTGTCATAACAAACATTAATGATTACTTTTGGACAAATGATAGTGAATGAGCATTATTATATCTTATATATATATATATATTATATATATATATATATATAATATATACTATAATATATTATTATATAGTAATTATATATAATTATAATATTCAGATTCATCTACATTAGTTTGATCAACATAATGCAACACTAGATCTTTATCGACCTTGTAAAGGAGAAAAAGAAAGGTTTATTTGCTTATCAAAGTAATCTATCTCAAACCTTCTAATTACTCCAACATTCTAATTACTCCAACATTCCTCTATCGAGGCAATGTCTCACACTAGCTTTAAAATTCATAAATGGCCATTACATATATTATATTAGGCATGAGAGTAATTGAGAATAACTATTAACATTTATATACAAGAGTCTACATTAGAATAAACAAAGATTATTTACATCATTAGCACAAAATGAAGAAGTTAGCCAATGATTGAATTAATTTAAAGTAAAACATTTTTTATTACTTTCTTTAGAAAAGATATAAAAAGAAAGATGAAGAAAATATCACCAAGAGTTGAGAATCCCAAATATATTATATATATGGACTCTTTCAAAAAAGATTCTCTCCTTAAACCTTCGCTGTCCACACTCTCTTCCACTCCTAAGGAGTGTTTTTCTCACTATAAAGAAGACCAACGACTCCACTAAGCATAACTTCATAATCTCTAGTCTCTCTATTCTCCCTAGTCTCTCTATTCACCCCCTAATCTCTCCTTAAAAGAAAACATAGTAAAAAAATATTTATATTTTTTATATAAACAAACTTAGGCCACACAGCACTTGATAGAGTGGCATCGTAGTGCTATAATGATGAACTAGCACCATAAAACTTCTTAGTTGGCTCCACTATGAAGTTGAACTAACTAAATATGATGGTTAGTCGACCCGATGTGATGCTTCCTTTCTTAATTATTCTTCCATCATGCTATAAAACAACTGGCATTATGTCGCTTGAAAACATCTATTGGTTTTGCTATGCTTTAGAGGTTGGCACTTAATCATTGAATTATTTATGATTTGATAGAGCATAGAGTGTAGTGGTATTCCTTTTATGGTGCTAAGATGCACATAGCACTGTAATGCTACATGATGTTCTACTAGGGAGATGATTAAATTATATTTCTCATGAGATTTAAGCACAGCAATGTATAATTCTTATGTAGGGGAGTGAAAGGCATTACGATCTAGGTGTTTGGTCATATGGTGTTGGTTCAAACTTTGTAAAATTAAGACATTTTTCTGGGCATTCCTACATAATATCAACTAAAACACACATTTTTACTAAAACTTAAGAAAATAAAAATAAACATAATTTTCACTTAACAAACATTCAAAGAAACACAATGCTTGGTAAGTTAAAGATCTATGACATTAAGCTCTCAAATTTTGATGACACTAGATAAGCATAATGGTGCTGTTACAAGTGGCATAATACCCATTAAAACATCATAATGAGGAATCAGTTAATAATCTAGATTAGTCAACAAGCTCCCGTTTAGAGAGAGAAGCTCCCGTTTCAAATTTTCAATTCTCAATTTTATGCTAGACTATAAGGGGATAACAGCAGATGGTCGCCGGCCAATGGTGGTCTCTATAGCGAATGCTCAACTTAATGGTTTTTTTTTTTTTTTTTTTGAAAGATGCAAAGGTGCATTAAAAATAAAATAGCAAGGGTACAAACTAAAGTGAGACAGCTATACTATCACATTCTTCTTTTAATAAACTAATAAAAGAAGACGGAAGATAGGTCTCATCAAAAAAATCCCAAACAAAATCATAAGAGCAATCTAAGTTAGCACAATAATCAGCTAACTTATTACAATTGTGGTTAACCCAATGAAAATAAACATTATTGGACTCACCAAGGAATGACAAGTCTTCATTATCCAAGCTCCATCCCTTCATCTTCAGTTTGCTATACAGTTTATGAAGAAAGAGGATGACATTCTTATTATCACATTCCACTATAATGCCTTTGGCATCATGTAATCTTCCATGTAAGACTTCTTTGAAAGCTGAGAAAGCCACGAGCTCAAGTTGAGCAATGTCCCAATGTAATTTACCTTTACCAAAGGCAAAGATAAATCTTCCTTTAGAATCTCTAACTATACCACCAATGCCTACTATACAATTGTTTTTAAGTGAAGAATCAAAATTTATTTTGATCCACTCGGGAGGAGGAGGAGGTTGCCATTTATTTGAACACAGTCCAAGGGACTGATTAACAACCCAGTGATCCGAAAGGGATAGCTAGATTTTGCATATTCGAGAAAAGCAAGAGTTGAAGAAGAAATCATGATGTTGTTGTCACTGGATTTCCCGTGTTTGATCTTATTTCTATTATTCAAAACAAACCAAAGTAATGTCAAATAAATCCTGACTACCATAATGTTAGAGTCCTTTAATCTCATGAGGCAAAGCAAGCAATCATTCCAATCTTTAAAAATTGGTATCTGAAATCCCCAGCTTCTTAAAATTTCTATGGCCTTTAATAATTTAGAACAAGTAGAAGAGACATGGTTTACATCTTCGATTACAGCACAACCCCAAGGACACAAGCTAGATCCCGATAATCTCCTCTTGAATAGAAAATGTTCTGTAGGAATTGTGTCTCTGTGCAACCTCCAAATGAATAGTTCTACCCTACCATTCAACTTAGCTTTAAATAACCAAGAAGCTAGATCATCGACCTGATAGCCTTTGAAACATTCCTATACTAGTAAAGAAGCAATAGAACTTCCTGTTAACTATAATTTCAGTTCCATACAATCAAGTTGAGAATCCTGTGTAATTTTAATATTGCAAATTAGTTCCAACAAATCTTCACCAAAGTGCAATTTCAATTTCTCAACATTCTATCTCCCCTCTAAAATGAAATAGTCAAGTGTAGTATTCTCATCATCTAATACTCCAACAAATGTTGGCCATTTGTTTAAACTCAAATCCAAGATCCAAGTGTCTTTAACACATTGATCTTTGAGCCGTCACCCACCTTCCATCTAACAAAGTTTCTAAGAGCTTTCCAACCATTTTGAATAATCTTCCAATAAGTAGAAGAATTACTTCTGTAGTTCACCTTATCATGCCAATTATCTCCATACTAACTAACAAAATTCCTGGACATCAAAGAATTTGGGTTGTCAATAATTCTCTAAGCAAACTTAGCCCTCAATGTGTCTCTCCTTGCAATAGCAGAATTCAGCCCCCAATCGCCAATCTTCTTAGGTTTACACAAGGAATCCCAAGCTACATAATGTAACCCATGGTTCCCACCACATTTATTCCAAATGAAGTCTCTACACAACTTCTCAAATTCTTTCAATATACTAAAAGGAACAAGAGAATAAGATAAAAGAAAAACTGGAATTGATAGGTAAACAGTTTTTACCAAAGCCAGTTTACCCGCTAGAGATATGAATCTATTGCTCCAAGCATTAAGCTTCTTAATAGATTTATCCAGTAAAGGTTGAAAATCTGAATATTTGAGTCTTCTTGTTGTCATCTTGATTCCCAAGTAGTCCAAATTCGTTCACGAATTTGATTCTAGCATTTTTAGAAACAAAATTCTCTCTCTCCTATCAACAAGCTGTGCACATCACACGAGATTCAGAAATTGATTTCCTGAACCGGTAAGAGCAGAGTTTTGAACTATCTATTAAACCTTCTTCACAATATTAATCTTGGCTTCAGTAAAACTCAGGGATGTCATCTACAAAAAGGAAGATGTGAAATTTTTCCCGAGCTCTAGAAGAGATTTTCACACCCACAATCCGAACCATCTTCATTAAAGCTATTGGAACAGAAGTTGTGAACATAAATAAAAGGAATGGAAAGAGTGGAACCCCCTTGTCTGAATCACTCCTCCCTTCAATCCATTGGAATATGATCCCATTAATCAAAATAAAAAATCTTGGATTGAAATACACTCATCACCAAGTTGACAATTTGAAAGGAAAACCCAATTCTAACATAATTTTTTGAAGAGTAGCCCAATCATACTATCATATGCTGTTCCATATCAACTTTTGATGGCAAGGAACCATTGCTGCTTTAGAAAATCTTAACTTGTGAAACACTTCTTTGACGCCAATAAAAATATGGATCTGAAATGTCCTTCCCTTCACAAAAGCTACCTGCTCTTTAGAAACAATCTTAGAATGATCTCACCATTTTATTACAAACAAAATTTTAAGATACAATTTTTTGTAAATAGAGTTACATAAACTATGGCGAAAAAGCTGAAGGATACCGGGTTTGGAGATTTGGAATCAAGACATCATAGGTGGTCTTTCCACTCCTTGCATAAGGTACCTGTAGAAAAGAAAAAGTTTAATTGCTCTAAATGACATCCTACCATCATGTGCCATAGCCTTTGAGGAGTAACGTAATCCTCATAACAGGAGCATTATTATGGCCCAGACTTCATAACCACCTCATCATCTCAAGTGAATAAAGCTTCCCTATTAGCAAAAATATGTCTTCATCAATCTAAAACCTGCCACGGTTTTAGGCCAGTTGTTAACAGCAATCCTCTACTTTCATTTGTCCTGGAAAAACTGAAGGAAAACATATTTGATCTCCTAGATAACTGATCAAGCTACCGTCTGCATCCTTTATCGAGAAATCCAGTTAAGCATTCTTCTAGCATTGGCAAAAAATAATGGAAAAACTTAGTATTGAATCACCATCTTCAGCCCATTTTAAACTTTGGCTTTTGTTCCCAAAGTATTCAACAATTGAGAATAACATTAAGGTCTTTTGACTTTTCTTCTAAGCTCCCAAAGTTTATCATTATCAAGCCACCCTTCCATAGCTTCCCTCCTCTGAATCTGTGAATTTCAGCCTTTCAATCTTTCTTTTTCTTTAGAAAATTCTTCAACTTGTCGTACTCCAAAAAGAACAAATCTTTTAAAGCTCCTTTTGCATTTATTAAAGGATCTCCATCTCATCTCCCATGAATCTTTTCTTTCAATACAATAGAAATAATAGTGAGCCGAATTTTGAATGATAACCAAGCATCTTCAAATTTTAAACACCTTTTTTCAGCATAAAACTGAATCATAACATCTTCAAGTACAATAGGGCTATGATCGAAGCACTCTTGCAAGGTGTCTACAACACGCAATTTGGAATTTTGTTCAAGGCCAAAAATTGAGGATACATCTATCCAACCTTTCAATGAATCCTCCCACTCCTATTTGTTGTTGCCCAAGTAAACATCTTGGTCCAACAAATCCAATCTCATGAAATCATCTCTCATTCAGAATTTAAGCATCTCATTGGGCCTTGAGAGAAAACCAAATTTTCTACGCACCCTTCTTCTTCCTTAGCCAATATGCAATTGACCAATCAAACCACCAATTAATAGAAGGGATACCCCTTTTAGAATGCTCCTGGCATACACTCCATAGTAATCTCCTTTTGTGAAATTCTTTACTACCATATATAGTATTGATTCCTCTAAACACCTTTGTTAGACATTAAGATCCCCAATAACACAATTGATCTAATGTCTTACAACAGAAAAGGAAGCTACAATCCATCCTCAATATATCATAATACCACCAGAAAGTCTTCTGAAAGGAAGAAGAAAAAATCCCATAAAGGGCCCATCAATCTGTCAAAAGAGACTCTATCAAAAGAATTGATTTTTGTCTCAACCAACCCAACAAAAAAGATTTTAAAATCTTTTATAAACTCCTTCATATATAGAGAGGCCTCCCTCTTCTTGGCCCCTCTACAATTCAAAAATGCAATAGATTCCATTAAAGAATCATGGGGGAAGAGCCCCCATCTCTTATTTTGTTACTACCTTCAAGAGCTCTACCACGTGGCTTGTTTTTAATAGGACCTAAAGCCCTTAGTTCCTTAGCAAGCTTACATTTGGTAATTTCCCCATTTGAGCCATTATCTCTTCCTTTCTCCATGTCATTCAGCTTATCAACACAGATTTTTAATTCAATCCTATGTTAGACGGAGAATTCTTCCCTTCAACAGACTTCTTCTCATTACTCTTGCTAGCAGCAGCAACCGAGTGATTGATCAAATCAACACAATTCAAATCAATAGTCTCCCCTAACTCCTCTTCATTAATCAGCAATTCAAATTTGTTCATGAGAATAGGGTTGACAGGATTAATAAAAGAATTCTGCATACCAACCTTGGTTCCTGCATTATCTGCTATGTCTTGAATCTTCACCACAGCTTCCTCCAAAGGCTGAATAACCTGATTTTGTAGTTCCTGGACTTCACAGATTTCCCCTTCTTCAGGAATATTATCATTAGAGATGGATTCCACCTCCTTAACTGTCCCCACGTCCTGAGAGACTTCTGCCAATGCTTTTTTGTCACCAAGACTGATTCTAGTTTTCATCCACTACTTCTTTGAATCAATTACTTTATTCTTCATTATGGCCGGTCTTCTATTGTTCTTCCTATTAACCATAATCCATGGTCCATAGGTAGAATCAACATCCACTTCTTTATACTTGTCCACATCCTTCTCATAATTGGAAAAAGCTTTAGAAGTAGTGCAATCCTTATCAGTAGATTTCTTCATTTTGCATTCAGATTTCACATGGCCAATTAATCCACAATGAAAACAAAAAGTGGATATCTTCTCATACTCAACTTTCTGAAAGAATCTACTAGATATGCTATCCACCCAAACTCCCACGGAAAGAGGTTGATCAAGTTTAACTCTAACACAAACCCTTGCAAATTCTCTCTTCCCCCATTGAAACATGTTTCCATCCATCATAAGAGGTTTGCCAATCATAGCAGCTATTCTAGCCACACTCCTTTCATCCCAACATTGCAAAGGAAAATGAGGCATCCTAATCCAAATTGGAGAGGAAAGACCCTTCAAAGATAAGGTACAGAATTCCACCGTCCACTTCTCCATACCCACAATATGGCCATTGACAAACCATGGACCACCAACCAAAACTCCTTCCATCATTACCAATGAATCAAATGAACATAAGAACCAGCCTTTGCCAAGTGTAGTGAAGTGGAAATTACCAAATTGCTTCCACTGTCTTCTCATTTCCCAAGCTACAATATGTGAAGGAATGTCCTTCCCAAACACCTTAATTACTATGGATTTCATCAGTTTGTTGGAATTCTGAACCTCAACGTCCTCACTTAGTTTAACAGCAATGCCATCATCCGATAAAACCAAATCCTCATCTTTGAAATCCAATTGGATATAAGGTTTTTTTGACCAGGGATTAATGATTGACTCCTTCTCAGTTCTTATAGGCAATTCCACAGAAACCTTCTCAACTACCACAAATTCATTCAGAGCCGAGCATCCATCAGAATGAAATTTTCTGTTAACAGGAGAATTGGAATTCGCATTTATCTCATGGACAACTCCAGAGATTGCATTTGAATTGCTAAACCTATTAACATACAATTTCATTCCAGATGAGGATGCCGACAGATCAGTCAAATTTCGCTCCAGATTTATCCCCTGTATTTACGACATGGTCGATCCAATTTCATGAACAATTCCTTTCCCTTCCACATATACTTTCTTCTTTAGGATTCCTTCTACATTATCTTTGATCACCAATGGTTTGCCAGAAGCTTTGAATGCAGATTCAAAATTCGAATTTTTCATATCACCATCTCGATGATTGACTCCTCCCAGATCTCAAAAACCAATACCTACACTTGTAGTTCCATTCGTAGCTGCCACCATAGACAGACGGAGGCCCTCCTCCTCCATCCCCGACATCAGGAAATCTGGCGAAGAGCAAAAGCCGGGAACCGAAAATTTCAAAAAACCAAATATTCTCTCTCTAGAAAACCACAGTTTCTCTCTACACAATTAGTTATTTTCTCTCAACTTAATGGTTTGGATGATATGAATATAGGATACATTAATCATTGTAATGCTGGTTTGGATCAAGAGATTGTAGAAGGAAGGAAGAGGGTTTCATATGGTCCTTTGGTGATAAAGGAAAACACTAGTATTTCACCAAAAAAAGATAATTGTGGTTGATGGTAAGGGGAAAGGTAATTTGCATGATCTTGAGTGTAATACACCTCGTAAGGTGAGGTCTCCTATTATTTTGCTGCTGAAATCATATGAACTTGATGTTTCTTCATCAGGTATGAAAATTTTTGTTAATGGATTCGGATATTCAAATGAAATCCCTGGCAACAATGTTATAAATGTGAATTCCTTGAAACTGGTTAACAAAATTATTCTACCTAATGATGATTTAGAAGGAAAATTGGTGGACTCTATTGTTCCAAAATCTTGTATTTTTTTGACCTTCGCACAAGTTCTTTCTTTGTCTGATGAATTTTCTGATAGTAATGTGATGCCAATTTCACTCAAAGAGAAGATAGACAAATATAATGCTGAGAAGGATTTAATCTAGGTATTAACAAAACTGAATTTCTTAAGATAATGGATAATGTAAATGCTTGGAGAAAACCTCATATAAGGATTGTTAATCCTCCTGATGATGTGGAAATGACTAAAGATGGAGTAGCTATCAAAATTCATTCTAATGAAGAAAAAGGAAATATTCATAGGTGACGCAATTCTATTGTGTTTAAAGTTTTTGGTAAGTATATCCCATTTTGTGTTATTAGCACTGAGCTTCGAAGATAATGGAATCATTTAGGTTCTTTTCACCTAACCAACTTAGGAATGGATTGGATGTTATGTTCATTTTATCCAACTGAAGTTAAGGAAGTTGTATTAAGTGGAGGACCTTGGTTCATTGCTCGACATATTATTGGTATGAAAGAATGGAATCCAAGTTTTTCAAATCTCTCCATGAAGAATTTAATTTCAACGATTTGGATTATACTACCTTATCTTCCTTTATATTGTTGGGATGAAAATAATATAACTACAATTGCTTCAAAAGTTATTAAACCATTTTTTCTTGATGGAAATATGTTTAATTGGGGCAAAATAGAGCTTGCAAGAATATGTGTTCGTATGAATATTGATGAAAAGCTTCCATAAGGAGTATGGGTTAAAGGTTGTTATGGGTGTTTTTTCCAAAAGGTGCAATATGAAAAGATTTCATCATTATGCTTTCACTGTGGGAGAATTGGTCATAATTCTCAAGAATGTGGTTCAAGTACTAACCCAAATTAGGTGGAGTTATCAATGAATGATAAGGCTATTAAATTCAACAAAAATCATCCTGAAGATATGAAAGTTGAAAAAGGAAAAAGAACAATGATGATGCTTATGTTAACGAAACAGAGAAGTATAAAGATGAATATGGACATTGGATTTTGGTAAATCGTGGAATAAAAAGAGCATATCCTTATAAACTAAGGTATAATGTTGTTACTTCTAGATTTAAATATATGGAGAAGATTAACAATAAGTCAAAATTAGTGGATGATAATCAAAAAATAATCGTGAAAAGTTATGTGGGGGATAAGGTGCTGAATGTTGAATTTCTTGAAGGTAATGGTGAGTATGTAATTGAACAAAATACCATTAATGAAAATGTTGAGCTTCTTTTGCAAATGGAAGGAATGGAAAATGTTGAATGTGTTAATGATCTAGACAGATTGGAAGATGGGGAATATGTTCCTATAGTTATTTCTATTGAAGATGAGGATAATACTATTTACAATACTATCAAAGATGGACCTCTGTTAATAAAGTTGGAAAGAGTGTTTATTTGTTGGGTATTAAAAAAAAAAGATGGTATGAATGAATCGGAAGGAGAATGTGTTCGTGGTACTATTGATACAGAAATTAAAGAATTCTCTATCGTAGAAATTCTATTACAAAAATGTTGAAAAGAGCATTCATCTCGTTAACAATGGTTTGACTGATGTGATGATTTCTTCATCCAGTCATGAAGGAATGGATTTGTTTAATATTGATCATTGTAAATCATCTAAGAAGAAGACTGATGATACTAAAGTATCATCTAATTGGAAGAAGGATCCAAAAAAAACTTGGACCTCTAAAGAGCGGTCTTACAGGTAAAAAAGGTGGAGTCAAGGTGAAAAGCACTGGGGGCTTCTCCCCATTACGTTCTTAATGACACCTTTACTCTTTTAGAATTGTAGGGAAGCTAAGAAGAAAGAAGCTTCCCATTATTTAAGAAGTGTTATTAAATATAATGAAGTGTTCTTTGTTGGCTTAATGAAAACTAAATTGGTATGTATGGATAGCAATGAAGTTAGTAGAATTGTTGGGAGTGAGTGGAATTTCTTTCATGTTGATGCTAAAGGTACAGCTGGGGGTATCCTTACTCTTTGGAAGAGTAGCTTATCTTTTTTTGTTGTTCTTACTTCATAAAATCAATGTATTATTGGGAAATTAAAGGATCCAAAAGGTACTACTTGGACTAATGCTATTATTTATGGTAATAAGAATGTGAGTGAAAGAAGGAAGTTATGGGAGCTTATTGAAAACTATACATCGGCGGTTGAACCTTGTATTATTGGGGGAGATTTCAATTGTATTATGTCCAAAAATGATAAAAAAAAGAAAGGTAAAAGATTCTTGTTTTTTAAAGGGCCACAAGAGATGGAGTTTTTAAATAGAAATGATTTTCATGATATTGTTTTGAGGGGACCCAAATTTACATGGTGTAATAATAGGGAGGGTCTTGCTCGTATTTGGGAAAGGCTTGATAGAATTTGTCTAAATTATAAAGCCTTAGATCTTATTATGTTTAAAGTTATTAACCATTTGGGTAGAGTTTCTTCGGACCATTAACAAATCCTTATTAATCTTCTTAATGAACATGTTTATTTTCATAAATCTATCTAATTTGAAAATGTATGGTGCTCTTATGATGCTTCTTGAGGTGTGGTTAAAAAAGTCTGGCACAAATTTGATTATGGCTTTGATTTGGATATTCTTCACAGGAAGAGTGAAAGATCTCTTAAAAGTTTGTTCTTTTGGAGAAAAAAGAAATTAAAAGATTTAAATGTGCTGAAGAAGGAGCTGCAGGAAGATATTTTATCACTTCAAGAAGAGTAGAGTGTTATGGGTCTTAGCTTGGAGAAGCTTGCTGTTCTGAGAATGAAAGTACATGATCTTAATGTAACTCTTGCTAGATTATCAATATGGTGGAAGCAACTATCAAGAGCCCAATGGATGGAGGATGGTGATAATAATTCCTATTTCTTTTTGAATTTTACTAATTCTAGAAGAAATGGTAACTTCATTCATCAAATTAAAAATCTGAAGGGAATTACAATTACCGATCTAGGTGATATTCATAAAGTATTTGAGGATTTCTTTTTAAACAAATGGAAGTTCAAGAAATGTTCTTTGGAGGGCTGGACGAAGACACAAGTACTCAATAAGTTGAATGAAGATCAAAATAAGTTGCTTATGTCAGATTTTCAAAAGCAAGAATTGGTTTCCATTATTATGAAAATGGATAATAATAAGTTTCCATGTAATGATGGGGTGAATTCCTTCTTTTTTAAAAGTTATTGGAGTATTACTAATGTGGAGGTCTGGAATGCAGTAAAATCATACTTTGAATTGGGTAGGATGCCTGAAGAATGGAAAGAAACATTAGTGGTATTGATCCCAAAGGTTAGTAATGCTAATGAAGTTAAAAATTTTAGACCTAATAGTTTATGTCAAACTATATACAAAATGGTGGCTAGTATGATTTGAAATAGATTAAAGGATTGTATTTCAAATGTTATTTCAGAACAGAAAGTGGCATTTGTTCTTAGTAGTTTGATTTCTGATAATTGTTTTCTTACTCATTATATAATTAATAAATTTTGATTCTCATAATCTAAGCATGGGTTTATGATGCTTAAACTTGATATGGAATATGCCTATGGGATAGCATGTATTGGGATACATTGAAGCAGGTCCCCTTGATAATGGGTTTTCCTGATATGTTTATTAAGCTTGTAATTCAATGTGTTTCTCATCCTAAGTTTTCTATTATTATTAATGGGAAAAGAAGTAAATGGATTCATGCTGAATGTGGATTTTGACAGGGATGTCCATTGTCTCCAGGAATTTTTATCCTTTGTTCAGAATTGCTATCAAAATCATTTTAGGAGAGAGGATAAGGACTTGGTTTTAGAATTGCTTCTAATACTCCTAAAATTTATCATTTGTTATATGTCGATGATGTAATGATTGTTGCTTAAGCCTCTTCTTCCAATGCAAAGTTTATTAACAAGATTATGGGTGATTATTGTGAATGGACGGGACAAAGAATTAATCATGAAAAATCTCAAATTCTATTTGGAAATTCTATTTCACAAAAGGCTCAAAAGAAAGTAGGAAGAATTTTGGGTGTTCATAAGGTCAAGGAATTATTCTATCTTGGTGTTAAGTTGGTTGCAAGGAGACTTGAATTCAATGATTATAACTTTATCATGAACAAAGCTATGAGTAAATTGAATACTTGGGGTTTACAAAATTTATCTTTGGTTGGAAAAATTGCTTTGTTGAAATCAGTTTATTCTTCTATACCTCTATTTTTTATGACTCATTCATTGGTTCCTAAATGTATTCTCTATAATTTGGATAAGCGTTGTAGGAATTTCTTATGGCAAAAGGGATAGGGTAAGAGAGGTATGCATTACATATCATGGAAAACTCTTTGCAAATCCATTGAGCAAGGTGGATGGGATATTCATGGGGCTGTTCAAAGAAAACCTTTAAGAGCTAGAAATGTGTGGAACTTTATCAATAATTAGAATTCTCTACTAAATAAGATAATTTCAGCAAAGTAGGGTAAAAAATTTTGGAAAGAAGATTCAAGGAAAAACTCTTCTACTACATGGCTTATTTTTAAAGATGGTGCTAAATCATTGAAGAAATTTATTAGATCGAGAGTTTCAAATGGTGAAGCTATCAATATCCTAAATGATACTTGAATAAAGATAGATGTTTGAATAAATGGCCTTCTTTTATAAATATTCAAGAGATGGAAGATAAAATGGTTTCTATTTTGTTGGATGTAAGCGGAGAACGGAATAAGGAGTCCATTCTTAATCTATTTTTTGATGATCTGATAGATGTTATTACCAGAATTCATGTAGAAAAAGAACTAAAACAAAACTGTGTGCAGTTATTGGTTAACAATAACAGGAAATCTATTGCTGCTATGGCTTTTGATAATGTAAATAAATGTGAATATGATGGTATTAATATCAATTGGATGAAGAAATTTAAAATTACTCCTAAAGTTAAAATGTTCTCGTGGAGGCTTACTAATAATTCATTACCTACTAACAGCTGGATGAAGTATAAAAGACTTCAGGAGTATAGTACGTGTCCAAGAGGCTACAATATAGATGAAGATAACGATCATATTACTACACATTGTAGTAAACTACTTCAAATTGGTCATGCTTTGGATAGATGGTGAATTCATATGCCTAATCTCATTCGAATAGCAGATTGCTGGAAAGAATCGGAAAAGTTATCTTATGTGAATTCTGGTATGGTTAAAATTTATTTGAATGTTGTTTAAAATTGGAAGGAAAAGAACTATTACATGCATGGGTTGAAGGTTCCTTCTTCAAATTCTTTAGCTACTAATGCTTTACCGTATTCATTACAACCTTTATTTATTTTGATTTGCAAGAACTAGGATACTAATCTGCACTTGTTTCTATCTAAAGCTTGGTATCCTCCGCCTACAAATTGGATAAATCTAAATGTGGATGATTGATGTTGAATTCTAATAAAGCAAGTATTTCGGGTGTACTTCATGATCATAGAGGAAGATTTCTTATGGGATATGGAAAGAAGATGCTTCATCAGGGCATCTCATTATTGGAGTTAATTGTTGTTTGTTATTTTAAATTCTTTATTCAAGGATGGATGAATGAAATAAATGGTATTATTATTGAAGGTGATACTAATAATGTGATCAAGCTTCTTCAAGATTCAATAATAAAGACTCGGAATAAAGTGGTGCATAAAATGGACTTCTCTTTTTTAGATTATTTTAATAGTGAAAATTTCCATTTTGTGTCTAGAGAAGGTAATAAATTGGCTGATGGTTGTGCTAATTATGCCTTATTAGGTGATCTTTATTGGGATTGTTTCTTGTTTGAGAACCTTCCTTAAAGTATTGTTAACATGATTAAGAAGGATTGTGATAGTATTTCTATCACATAGATCTTTGTAATTCTTTTCTTTCTAATTTAATGCATTTGTAGTTCTTCAAAAAAAAGGAATGAGTTAGTGTGATATTCCTCGTCATCTCCAAGCCAACATTTGTCAAGCATTGCAACATTAGACAAATCATAAATCTATCATTTCAAGTTCCAATATAGAGCACCGTAGAGCTACCTTAGTATAATTTAGCAATGTTGGTGCCTTGTTCAACTCATTGATGCTTTTACTATTGAGCATTACAGTAATTAGATAGTTAGTGTATAGTGCCATGAAGTTTAACAAAATGAATTGGCTTAAGAACATATGTTTATCATTCATTTCAAATCCTTCAGCTTTAATTAGCATAAAACATCTTTGATAGTGATAAATGGCACAACAATTTACTATAGGCAAGAAATATCCTCATATTTACTTTTTTTAATGAAAAGAAGTGGTTTGTAAGTGTGGTTGAGAAAGAAAGGTATCATCATTACGTGGGCCATAACAACTTATCCCTTGGTGATGCTTTCAAAGTTAGTGGGTTGTAGAACTTATGATAATTAATAGGGGTGGGGAATTTTTAAGATGAAACAATGGCCTAAAAAGTCCCTATTATCAATAAACTATATGCAAATGCAAAGGAGTCCCACGACAATAGCATATTTGCTAAAGGAAAAAAGGGCCCCATTTGATAGTGTGACAAATATTTATATTTATGGGACCCAAAAATATGAATTTGATAACTATACTACTTTTATGAATACACCTATAAATTATAATGACATTATGAAATATCATACTAATTCTAGTGATAATGTTCAATGGAAAATAAGGGATGATAAAATAGTAAATTTCCGTATTTCTATTATGACCCTAGAAGCTAAAACTTAGCATTACTTTATCTATGCTAGATTAATTCCTATCACATAAATTAGAATTATTATTAAGGATAGGGCCTTAACTATAATATCAAGATAGTCCTAACTATAGATGAAGGAATAATAATTCATCATTCCCTCCTGTATATGATTAGGGGGTCAACTTCTATAGGTTTTGGGCCTTCTTTTTTGATTTACTCATTATCTATTGAGACTAAAGTTCTAGAGTGAGGAGGCACTTTCCCAGTTTTGATTTAACAACAAAATAGAATTTTAGGATACGCTCTAGGGGGAGAGTTCAAGTTAACCCAACCATCCTATATTGCCTAAGCTAGAGCCCCCTAAACCATAGGTGATCTCATTGTTGATCTCATGGAGCAAGTTATAAGGATCTAGAGTACTCTAGATGAGAGCTAGCACTGGAAGCAATAAAAGAGCCACAAAATGAACTACCTTTTTAACTAACAGTAAAAGAAAAATAAATATATTATGGACTTTAACATAGCCCTGGTTGTATGATTAAAAACTATGAAATAATTACTAGTCAAAAAATATATTCTTCTTCTTCTTCTTCTTTGCAGCCCCAACCTTTGACCCCTAGTAAGGGCCTTCAACATCATTAATGGCAATAGTAAAAGTGCGTGAAGAAGAGGAAGATAAAGAAGACGATAAGGAATGAGGAAGTGGAGTTCCCTTTCAATACATTTTTTTAATTGTCCTTGTATGCTAGAATGTAAGTTTGGGGGGAGATAAAACAATTTTTTTTTAGTGTTCAAATAGTATTATTTATTTTTAAAAAATTTTATTGCACTTTCAAATGTTAATTAATAATTATCTTATATTTACTTGGAATGTAAACTTAGAAATGTTAAGCTAAGAAAAAAATTATATGATTAATAGAACACATATTAAAAAATAAAAAAATTAAGAAAACTTGATAACAACTAGTAGTCGACTGCTTTCCTAAAATTAATTGATTATAGGTCTATTGAGAATGGATTATTTAGATTAATTTAAAGACATATCATAAGTGAGTACTAGTGGAATAAAGATATTTATAAAAGACCTTAGGAAGAGTTAACTTAAATTACATAAGTGGGAAAGAAAAATAGGTATTTAAAATCAAAAGAATACTTAGAAAAATTATGAAAAGAGAAAAGTAGAAAAAGAAAAACAAAATTAAAAAGCAAGAAAATTTAGGTGCTGAAATTGAATGTCCGAGGAGGTTAAAGACCTCAAAGAACTAGCTCAATGCACACATAGGGAAGCAATAATATCTCGTAATGTGGAATCTAATAAATTTTCAAGAGTTATAATAATGATGATGACAATTTAATCAACAGAACATACTATCAACCATAGTTTTTTTACCAAGCAATTATCACATAAATAAATCTATCATACAATTTTAGCAAATTAAAAAGTGTAGAAAGTAAAATTCTAAAAATAAGTAATCAAAACAAACACACTAGAGATTTTATAGTGGTTCAATCAAACAAAGACCTATGTCCACTCCCTGAAGTCCTCCTCTCAAGGTATTGTACTATCACTATAGTGTCTCTCTTTTAGCCCCCCATAGCTAGGCGGAGAAGCCCTTATAAAATCATATATACTAACCTAGTGTGGGATAGGACTATATTCCTTTTAACCCTCCTGGTGAGGTAGAGAACTTGGAATACTTTTCACCTTCCTAGTGAGATATAGAAAGTGGAATCTTTTTCACCCTCCTGATGAGGCAGAGAACCTATAATCCTTTTTACCCTCCTGGTGAAGGAAGAGAACTAGGAATCCTTTTTTATCCTCTTGGTGAGATAGAGAACCTATAATCCTTTTCACCCTCATGGTGAAGGTAGAGAACCTGTAATAACTATCACTTTCCTCAGTATGATGAAGTAGCTGGGCCCTTTGACACCAAGAGGCCTTCTTCCCAAAGCTTCCCTCAAGAAAAACCTTGACACATGGAGGAACTCAGATGCAAGTTCATAGAAGCAACCATGTAGAACTCCCTCTCACAATCCCTTACAACCTATAAGGATCTTCTCCCTCTCTCATAATCTCCATCCTTTCTCTACCAAGCTCTAGGCTCTCTCTTCAAGATTTCTTCAAAAGAAAATAAATCAATGAATGCCTAAAAGACTATTACAAATTCATAAGAGAAAGCTTAAATATAGCGCTTTAAAAACCCTTAAAAATTCAATTTAACCATCAAAGATTGTACAACATGATTGCAGGATTATCCAGTATGCCAAGAGTTTAACATGTTAGTATTGTACGATCATCAGTTAGTATAATATAATCAGTTCAAATTTTCTTATTAGTATTATACAATTCTAATTTAGTACAGTATAATCTATTCATATCATACAGTATGAATGAATAGTTATACAATACAATTAGTTCAACAGAAATGCAGTTTGTCCAGGATGAAATATAGGATGACCAAATACCGTCTCTATCTATAGTAAAGTAGATTCAATTAATTAATCATAGGATTAAATTAGGAAATATTTTAAACATCATGTAATATAATTTGGTTCATATAGTATGAATAGAGTAATATTTCAAATTCAAATGTTTGCCTAATTTAATGAATGGTGGGGTTTCAAATTATAACAGATTGATCAGTATGATATGGTGTTCATATTATACAATTAGTTATATTTCAAAATTATTTTGTTAGATAAATAAAATATTTTACTTAATTTTTATAGTAATAGTTTATCCAGTATGATATTAATGGTATAATATTATGTATAAAAAATTTAAAATATTTAAAATTATTTTTTCTCCCCTTATGTGTGTGTGTGTGTGTGAACGATCACCATGCTAGCATAAACCTTTACTAAACTTGACTAAAAAAATTAAAAATAAATAAATAAAAATTATAGAATCATTCTACATAACCTATTTTATCAAATCTTGAGCCTTGAATCTTCAAAGAACATCGCATGCTGTACCTAAAATGTTAGTCAACATACAAATAGATATGCCACATACAAATAGATATGCACTATAACTACTAGGAGAAATAAGCAGACAATCAAGAACATTTGTCATCATCCAAAATATAAACTTTGAAGCCTTAGTTGCAACAGAAATATTGAAAATTGGTACCCAAAACCTAAGTCCCGCTTAATCATTCTAAAGATGCTCAACCTTAAAAAGAATTATAACAATCATGATACATTAAGAGACTTATACTATGATTGAAAAATTAAATAACTTTAAAGTTTCATTAAACTTAAAATCATTAAATACAAGCTAATGTAGTGAAAATTTTCACATGCACATTTAGGAGTTCAATTTAAAGAAAATATTAATAAACATAAAAAAAAAATCCACATTTGCATTACTTTAAAATAAACGAAAAAAGTATACAATGAGTGCAATATAGGAAGATGCCTCTAAAAAGAGACTTCCCTTAGGAAAACAAAACAAAATAGAGGAAAGTAAAATACAAACTAAGATAGTCAATGCATCATTACATTTCATAAAGAAAGAAACAAAAAATTATTGATTTGTTGCCACTGTGAGGCCACCAAATAGCTTGTAGAAAGTACTCAACAATTTTTCTAAGGTTCACTCCAAAGGGGGAGGGGGAATACCATGAGAAAGGTTGAAATAGCCCAATTGGATGAAAACTATCCCCATGCTCTGGTGGTGATTAAGCTAAATTGTGGTACCCCCTATAAGACCCTATAGAGAATATCAATATTGACCATTTGACCAGGAGTCATCCCTTCCACCCTCCTTATTTTGCTTCCATAGTTAATTTTAATATTTAATTTCTTTAGTAAAATGAGCCTTAAGACTCTATCTTTCCTCATATGGTGCCTAGTTGGGTTCTGGAGAAATATCTCAGTAGGAAACTTCAACTGTATATTGGAGAGATTAATGCCCATGCAAGGTGTTGTTTACATGGACAGTTCATCAACTTCCAAATTTGTGCAATATGATTGTAAGCGAATATGGTCTTCTTATCTTTAACACATTTATTGGAAATATTTATTTATTTTTTGTTTCCTAATTACTTTTATAGTTAGTTGACACCAAGAACAATATCTTCTAAATTTTCATCACATCCATCATATTGAGAGAGCAAAATAGTTTTTTTTCCTCACAAAGCTTACTTCAAGTTTTTTAAAAATGTGAGTACCTAGGAACCATAAGGGGTGGTTAGGAGAGTAACTAAATTGGGGAAAATTTTAATGTGCCACTGATTCGCATTATATTTTTTATACCAAACCTGCATAGCTAACATCATATTATCCCAATAATAGACTAATATTTTACCATCTATTTGAAAAGAGAAATGAATTTACTTTCATAATCAATCACAACATGAGAAATGTTAAATTTATTTTAATAAATAAAAGAAACATTTACTTATCATTTTGAATATGAAACTAACCAAGGAATAAATCTATGTTTGCAATCATAAGATTTTTCCCTTACTTTAAGAACTAAAGTGGGGTTTATTATTTATGCTATGATGTAGACTTTCTATAGAGGCAAGCCTATGTTGTTAATTATATCTCAAGATAAGACTTGAGAAAACTCTTAATTAAGGTGAGGATTAGACTTTTTAAATGTATAAAGATTTTATCAAAAGTTTGAGTTTAAAAGGCCTAAATGTTTATTTGAATTTTAGATTTAGATTTAAAATTTATTTAGGATTTAGATAACCATCCCAGAGAGGAAGATATAAAAAGTTTATGAAACTTGGACTTATATATGGTTAGAATGGATAGTTAGATAACCACCTAAAGCACATAATTTAAAATTTATATGGAGTTTAAAGTGTGTAAGCTAATCATTTACTTGAAACCAAGAATCTGAATTCAAAATTTTTTAATCTAAACTTTACAAAAATGCAAATGTCAAGCTAGTGAATTTAAAATTGATGCTTCACTAAACATAAAGCTTCTCTAAGATCTATAGACTCTACTTTTACTCTAATCTACATGTCCAAGTTTTTAAGAAAAATTTGACATCATAATATCCCTAGACCAACAAGAATAGCTTGCTCAGTACTAGACGCAATGAGTTTCTGCTTGCTTGTCATTACCTTGTGTGTTGGGCTATTGTACATTGTGAAAAATAAATTATATGTATGTATGTGCCACATTTATATTGTCATGGATCTAGAATACTTGTTCTTATAAAGTTTAAAACATATATATTGAAAGAAATCTATAAACATTATATATGCTCAATTATAATCTTCTATCGATATGAATGCAAATAATAATGTATGAAGTGATGTTTAAATAAAACTTTATTTATTTATTTGCAAATAAAATAAAGAACAAGCTAGGGTATGCTGAAAAAAAAGGTGGTAAGGATCCAATATAATAAGTTCAATTCTATACCTATGAATAGGTTAGATTAAATGTGATAATTTATTATCTTTATGTCTTCTAGATCTAGGTCTTCTATAGAATTTGAATAGGGAATGTCTCTTAAAGGAAGAGAAATTATTTCTTTTATGAACTCTATAGGTGTATATAAACATTTACCTATATATCTTTTATAACTCTTTACACTTTACAATTATATCTAACTATACAAGATATTTACACTTTACATTTACAAATTTAAACTTGATAATTCTCCTATTTACATTCTACTCTTTGCAGAAAAGTAAATACTAACACTAACTTAATAAATGCAAATGCAATAAACTTAAAAGTAAGGTGCACAACAGTAAACTAAATGTGTTGTGTTAATATCTATCAATACAATAAATGTATGAAATCTCATAGTACAAAAAGTAGATAAATAGAGAAAGTGTACACCCTCCGAGCAAGGCATCTTACCCCATATTAAAGTGTAAAAAAGAACATCGGCTTAACCTAGACAAGAATTAGTTATCCTAGCAAACAAATCTACAGTTTGTGATAAGCATTGTAGCTTAGATATATCTTAGTTTAGAATTTTTTTATATTGTCAACAATTTATATTTATTAATTTTCTAAAAGGTCAAAGGGTTTAATTTAAATTTAGGTTTTGATGATTTAGTATTTTACATTTTATTAAAATGGAGTTTACATATTTAGGTTATTTAGTTTTAAGTTTTAAAGAACACAGTTCTCAACAACATCTAAGTATTAACAGCCATTGATCAATAAATCCTAGGTTCATAATTGTAATGCATTTGATTTTACCTAAGGGATCAAATCAAGTGCACAAAGTCACTCATTTTATCGAAGTGTTTTCTTGATTTCTGTTTTAAAAATCCTTGTTATTTAATCTCTTCAAAGCTTGAAGTTCTTAATTAAAAGTCCAGAGGCTTTTAAATTTAATACATTTGACTTCCCCTAAAGGGCCAATCAAGTACATATAGCCTTCACGTTCATTTAAGTTTATTTATTTAAGTTCATTCCATTTTTTTAATTCTTTTATTTTGTTTTATTTGATGAATTCAAATTAAATTTGATTTATGATTTAGTTTTATAAATTTTAAATCAATTTATTTTTATTTATTATAAACTAATTTTTATTTTATTTATTTAATTTTGAATTTTAAAATCTTATTTGAATATTTAAACAAATTCTTTAAATTATTTAATCAATTTATGTTTTATTAATTTTAATTTTACTTTAATTGATTTCTTTTATTTATGTGTTCATGTTTACTTATTTTATTTTAAAGTTTTTTATGGGGATTTATTGTAACTTTATATTTTATTTAATTTGATTTGAATGTAGTTTATTTTAGATTTTTTATCTAATTTTAATTTATAATAACTTATTAAAAATTCTAGTCAATTTATGTCTAGTGAATAAGAGTTTACTATTTGAAATACCAAATAAACTCCAAATCATTTAAAATTTGAACCCTAGGTCACTGAAGACTCAAGAATCAAGTTCAAGAAGTATGGGGTCATCAAAGTCCTCCAAGGGTATAAAATAAACTTCAAACATATATGCATCTTTACATAAGAAAATTAATTTTAGAAAATTTAGACCATGAATAAGTTTGAAATCAATGGCTAATTAATCTTTGTACACTTGGTTAATAAACCACACTACATAAAAGCTTAATGTTCAATGGATTTATATTTAAAATAAATTCAAATTATAGGACAAGTCAATTTCTAACATATAATCTTCATTTTCGTAATTGAAGCCCATAGAAACCTCAAATTGGGTTAAGAAATTTTAAAAATGTCAGCGGCATTCCAAAGATCAACCCTCTTAATTTGAAAATAAGATGATTTATGATTAATCAATAATTCTAAAAATATGCCATATTCTATTCCTAAAATTACTTTTAATGATTTCGAAATTTAGTTTTGAAACCATAGGACTTCTATTTTACTAATCAAGACAAATCTATAGAGATTAAAAACTCCTAATTTGGACTATTGTGTGAGGAGTTATAAATTTCTAAGTTCAATGCATTTCTCTAATTTTTATTTAAAAAATTATACAGTTAGCAGCTAATTGTGCTGTGCTTTTCCACTTGGTGGTATTTGATTGGTTGAGCAATCATTAGTTAAATGATAGTACACACACTTTCCCTAAAAAATGTTTGATTTGAGATCTGAAGGTTATTAATCATATGCACAAAATTGTGGAGCATTGAATAGGATATGATATGGATTAATATAACCATCCATTTGACTCAAAATGAATGAATGCTTCTAATTTCATCTCCTACCCTCCACTCATATTCTAAGTCATAGGGGTTTAAGTGTTAGATCTATGAGATTGACACCATATATCTTGCTCTATTTTATTAAAGAGTAAGATCTATAAGAGAACATTCAATCCAATGGTCTAATTATCATGGATTTAATGTTCTCTTCACACTTGATCAAACACTAGGGAAAAGAGAATTAGGATTGATCATTACCTCTATATAGTGGGAAATTGGATCAAATAAAGGTTGGGTTGAATTCTTATTATCCTATGTATCACTCCTTTATATTATAGAGGTCATAGACCACTAAATCAGAAGTTGAGTTTAGACCAGGACGGGCTCACTGAAACTTGATCGTACTCATCAAAGATTGGGTCTAAAGGTATATGGAATTAGAGAATTAAAGTAGGGAGTTTATGGAAGCTATTAGAAGCAAATGTAGTAACCTTTTAGTAAGGATTTTATTTATAGTGTGATTCCAAATATACTATGCCACTATTCTTTCCACCTCCAAGTACTTAAGGCTACAAACTTAGTTAAAGAATGGCCAATGGAGTTAAAGGAGCTATTCTAGAGAGTTTGAGCCCATGTATGCAATTAGGGAGGAAGTTAACATTGAACCTATCATATTGACAAGCTAATTTCTTGAATTTCAACCACCTCCAACCATCACTTGGCCTTTGATAATTAGGTCAAGTGTCTGGAACCTTCTAGACTCTAATGCAAGTGAATGCAGGGCTAGGGTAATTCTAAGTTGTAAAATGGTTTAGAGATTTTGATTTTAAGGCTTTGGGTTAGCCATACTAGCTAACCCAGGTCAGTTCAGGGGTTATGCTGACCATGAAAGATGCATAGGGTTAAGGATCACCTAATATAAGTGTTGGCTTAGTCTAATTTTATTTAGGTTAGGATATGGCTCATGGGAATCCTCTCTTAGTCACCTGGGTCATGACATATGGATAACCCAAGTGGGCCTACTAGGTCACCTAGAGTTGACCCTTGTGGACCCAATAAATAGTTCAAAAGGGTTTGGATACTTTGATTTTATATAGAGAATTTAATTTTAAGTTTGGAGAGTTTAGGTATGGTTTGCTCAACCAAGGTTTAGCTGGTTAACCAAGCATAATCACTTGTTGGGGATTGGTCCAACTCATTCTAAATGACATTTAGAATTTGTTAGAGGAAGTTTTAGGTCTTGAAAAGGCCAATAAGCACAATATGGCAATTAGAGTGTTTAAGGGTTGATTTGGTTAACCTAGGTTGAGACAAATCCACTCCAAATGATATTTAAAATTTATTGGAATTGGTATTGGTCCATGGCAAGGTCAAACTATATTTAAGTTTATTCAAAATTAAATTTAGGATTTTAATGTTTAATGGCTTATTGGTCAACCATGGTCCACCAAGAACTCCATTAGGCTTAGGCATTTATGATTTTAAGAGAATTTGGAGGCCAAAATGAGGTTTGGGAAAGCTTCATAAGGAGATTTAGGGTTGAGCACTCAAAAGGGTCCATCAATGACCAATCCAAAGATATTTTGTTTCCATCTTTCAAATGGCCATGAAACTATTATTGGATACAGAATAATTGGTGGGGGTGAAGAATTAAACCATCCACCAGACATAGATGACAAAAATATATAATGTTCATGAAATCATTTATTATTGAATGCCAAAAAATATCCATCCTTTTAATCTTCATTTTCATTTTATGGCTAGACTGGTGACCTCCACATAATCCAGTGTTGAAACTTGTAAATTATAAATTAGGTTGTTAAACCTAAGTTAATATCCCAGCGGCTAACCAAGAGGGGGTGAATTGGTAATTTAAAATTTTATCTCTTTTTAAAACCGATTAAAAAATTTAATGAAATTTTGAAAATGATTTTTTAACCACAAATCAACAGAAACAGTAAAGTAAAAAAGCAGTGGAAAATAAAAGACACAAAATTTATAGTAGTTCGGTCAAACATGACCTATATCCACTCCCTGAAGTCTCCCACTTCGGGTATTGCACTATTACCACTAGTGTCTCTTCTTTTGCCCCCACAGCAAGGTATATAAGCCTTCACAAAAACTCTCTTCCACCACTACCCAGTGCGGCAGAGAATCTTCATCCTCTTATACCTTCCGAGTGTTGGCAGAGAACCGTCGGCTATTCACACTCTCCAAGTGTAGGCAGAGAACCTTTATCCTTTCACATTTCTCCAAGTGTAGGCAGAGAACCTTCGTCCTTTCACACTACTCCAAGTGTAGGCAGAGAACCTTCATCCTTTCACACTTCTCCAAGTGTAGGCAGAGAACCTTCATCTGTTCACACTCCTCAAGTGTCAGCAAAGAACTGAATCTTCTTAAAAGATCTTCTCATGAGAAATCTACAAGGACAAGAGAAGAGAGTGAAGTAATCACAATTCACAAATGGAGATCCTTACCTTTGAGTACCAAGTGAACTCTTCACCCTCCAGTAGTAAGAACTCTCCTTTAAGCACTCTCTCACATTCTCTCCTTCAATCTCCCTTCAGTTTACACGAAGACCAGTAGACAAAAAGATTCCATGACAGTCTTAAGTGGACCTTTTATATGAAAGACACGAAAAAACCAACCAAAAATTATAATTATTCAAATCTGTGCATTCTTGATCGTCCCATTTGATCCAATTTCATATGTATGAACAAAAGTAAAAACTGTTGCATACGACCTCAATGTACATGGGTATGAACTACCTTCATACCTGATCATCATCCCGTATGATCATGGTTCGTCTAGTATGAACCATTACTTCTAAGGTTCATTGGGACAAAAATGCAGAACGGATCACAAGTTCAAAGAAAAGAGAACATCATCCTGGGATGAAGGGGTCAATTCGTCTAGACGAACAGTTCAAAGTAAAAATCTAGAGGAGATCATCCAGGGACGAATGGGATATTTTGTCTAGATGAACAGTTCAAAATGAAAATCCAGAGGAGATCACCTAGGGACGAATGGGATATTTCGTCTGGATGAAGAGTTTAAAATGAAAATCCAGAGGAGATAGTCCAAGGATGAACATGGGAAATCGTCTGGATGAACAGTTCGAAATGAAAGTCCAGAGGATATCATCCAGGGATGAACATGGAAATCATCTGATCGTTCCATTTTCTCTTGAAGGAGTATAACTGACCTAATCATCTCGTATAAACATAGTTCATCCTGTACGATCAATATTAAAAATTGTGAATTTTAAAACTCTCCCCCAGTGTGTGTGTGCTGAGTTACTTAATTACAATCACACTCTCTCAGATTCAAGCAAAGGTAAAATACAGACTCCAAGTTACAAAATATTATAAGCAGATCATGATTTGAAGTCTTCAATAATCTAGAGTATGATTTCCCTGAAATGTTAGTACACACAAGAGCCAAAAATATTTTTTACAAAATATGTTAGGAGAAAATAATAATCAAAACAAATATTTGGAATCATCAAAACATATAAGTTGCAAAAATGTAAAGCATGCAAGGCTAAGTAGCAACTCACTCAACAAACTCCCCCTTTTTTATGATGGCAAAATAATTATTATTTATATAATTTTAAAATTCCTAAGTTTCTCCTAAACTCCCCCTGAATAAATAAGCAAGTGAGAATAAGGGGCATTTTTGTTTGAACTAATCCCATTTTTTTTAATTTTAAAATTTTTACACACTTAAACAACAACAAAAATGAAAAAATACAAACACAAAAATACTAACAATATGTCAAAACACTTCAAACTAAAAATAAAAATATGAACACAAAAATGCTAATGACATGTCAAAACACTTCAAACTAAAAATACTTCAAACAATATTTCTCCCCCTTTTTGACAACAGCAAAAAGACAAGAAGAGACAAATAAAACCAATCCAGAAATGTAAGAAGTCATATGAAAAGCCTTTGATAATCGATCCTTTAAAGAGATTTAGTTATATTTGCTAATAGAAATTAAATGTCATTAGAGAAATAGAAAGATTCATATAATTTAAGTATAGATATAACATAGACAAGAAAAAAAATATCAAAGTCATGAATCAGTTTAGACAATGAGATAAGCAAAACCATTGCAGAAAAGATGAATGTAAAATTTATATATTTAAAAATTCAATACAAAATAAAATTAAACATAAGATTAATTTAAATATAAAGATTAAAAGATTGAGGAAAGAACATAAAATTGTGGTGCTTTGCGCATCTTTTCAATATTTATGGCACACTTTATTCATATTTTTACTTGTGGGCTTATTTTGTGCCTCTTTTTCAAATTGCGAATCATTGTGCATTCTTTTGATTTTCTTGATCTTTTCAAAAATCGATAATCTAAAATCTCAAATTTCTCTAAGTACAACGATATTTATATTGAAAAGAGGAATAAAAATAAGTAAACATCAAATTTATAATAATAATAATATTAAAAATTATGTTAGTCTAACAAGTAACAAGAGATTGACACTCTTAACTATATCAAGTTATAACACAACTTAAATTTTAAAAAAATTTAGATTTTCTAATGAATTCAATTTTGTATTTCAATTCAAAATATATTACTTATTAGATCAATATTTTAAGAATGATCATATAGGCTAACACACATTTCTGAAAAGAAATCAAAAATAATAAAATAAGACAGGATAACTTTTATTTATATCAATGGTAGAAGATAGTACATTGTCCATGGATGATATCAATACAAAGACACAAAAACATAAACACATGAAAACTAATAAATCACATTACATCATAAAAAAAGATAAAAATATAAACATCAACATCACATAACATCCTATCACATGAAGTCATCACAAGTAGAAAAAAGCATGAAAGAAGTACAATTATCACTCTGAAGGGCCCTGATCTGGAGGAGGAGGTTGGTTAAAAATATTAAAATAGCTATTCATCATAGCTATATTTGTATTGACTGATTCAATTTGACCTCTAACCCAACCCATATCCTGCTGATATTGATAGTCCTACTGCTGAAGATGAGTTTTAATTTGATCAAAATGTTGATCAAAATGACTCTCAAGATGATCAAATCGTAGGACCATATCCTGAAAGTTTTGTCCACGAGCAGGTTCCTTCCTCATTAGAGTCACTACTTAGCACATGTGGATCTTTGTAAAAGATTACACAGAATGATGCATCATTATAGTAGACAGGCTCTTCTAGATTTTGAACAGGGTGAACTAGTTCATACTTCTTCTCCAAAATGTAGGTCACAAGGTGTCCTAAGGCTATATTCCTCTTTCTCTTGTGGGAGACATGGCCAATCTAAGAAAGTCCGTACATGTAATCAATGATCAGTTAGTCTTCATCCATAGGTTGGCTAATCATAATCAGATATGTCACTGTGGAAAGAAGAGGAGTAATATTTACTCGATCACCAGCTTTAAGAATAATAGAGGTGCGAAGAACATGCTGGATGGTTCAAGCATTTTGATTAAGAGATGTAACCTTAATTAAATGAATTGCACCTTCAAACCCTCTAATAACATTATTTATTTTAGTCCAATCAAAATCGGAGGAAGAGGTCAAAGTATGGGCTCTAATCCCTAGAGTCCTTAAGTTTAAAAATATTACCAAATCCTCTTTTGTAATTTCTACCTTCCTCTTAAAAACATAAGATCTAATCACACTCTGGTCATAATTAAAAGACATGTTTGCAAGAAAATAGTGAAATGTTTCCTTGTTGTAGAAGTGGACTAGTCATTTTCTTTGGACAGAAAGTTCTCTCCTAAGTTTCTAGAGGAAGGTCCCCTAGTTAGTTCCTTCGCTGCCTAACTCTTTTGCTTGAACTAGCCATGGATAAGTTCAAGGAGATTTAGAAGATTGAAAGGGTTTTTAAAGTGAAAAAAGTTAGAGTTCTAAACCTTTCAATTTAAAGAAAAATAATCGTTCGTACGAACAAAAATAATTTCATCCCGTACGATATTGGCTTCATACATACGAAATAAAATTTTGTATGTATGATTTAATGTGTCCAAAAATGTAACGGCTTTTCATAATCATGTAAGTTATGAGGCTTCCTTTTGTACATGCTTTTGACCAAACGATCGTATAGATGAACAGGTGTTCATCCGGGATGACCAGTTATTTAAGATCATTTTTATGATGGTTTGAAACATCCCCCATATTGAGTTACCACGTGTTCGAACTGAATGTTCATACGTACAATCAGAAATAAAGAAACTGATCTTATCTATATAATCGTCTACATGCGTACATACGATTGCATACACATCATCCTGATGATCGAAAGATCGTACTAATGAATGGTAAAAAAGAAACTAAAAAAACTGCATACAAACCATTCAAATCAAAAGTTAATATGTTACACGATTCATCCCGTACAAAATTAATTTCGTACATATGATTGTCACACAAATTTTTATACCATGCTCAAAAAATAGAAATTTTGATGTGAAACATATTTTTAACAATCAAAACAAGAAAACTCAAAAACAAACACGAACAAAAAACTGATCAACACATGAAAAAATCACAAAATCAAAAAATAAACAACATACTAACAAAAACACACATCAATGTTGCAAAAATCTTTTAATTAAGCATTCAAATCAATCACACCAAGCCTTGTTCTTAATGTACTGAAAGTATCAAAGGCTAGTGATTTTGTAAAAATATCTGCAAGTTGATTTTTAGTTGAAATATAAATGAGTTCAATTTCTCCTTTGGATACATGATCCCTTATGAAATGATGTTTTATGTCTATATGTTTGGTTCTTGAATGTTGAATAGAATTTTTAAAAATGCAAATAGCACTAGTGTGATCATAATAAATAGGAATAGTGTCTATTGTTAATCCTAAATCAATCAACTGTTATTTAAACCAAAGTACTTGTGCTACACAACTTCCTAAGGCAATGTATTCAGCTTCAGCAGTAGATAGGGCTATAGAATTTTGTTTTCTACTGGACCAAGAGACTAAGGAATTTCCAATAAATTAACATGTTCTAGAAGTGCCCTTTCTATCAACCCTATAACCTGCAAAGTCCAAATCTGAATATCCAATTATTTCAAATGAAGAGCTATACTTAGGATACCAAATTTCTAAGTTCTGAGTTCCCAAGAGATACCTTAAAATTCTTTTTACTACTATCAAATGTGATTCTTTTGGATCTAATTGAAATCTAGCACATAAACAAACACTAAACATGATATCAGGATGGCTAGCTATCAAGTAAAGCAAGGATCTAATTATCCTCCTTTTTTATCAACAAATTTTCCCTAAGGATCCTTATCCAACTGAACTAGGGAACTCATAGTTATACTGGCAGGTTTAGCATTATGCATTTCATACTTTTTGAGGATGTCCTTAACATACTTCGACTGACTAGGAAATGTACCCTCCTCAATTTGCTTAATGCTAAAGCCTAGAAAGTAATTCAAATATCCCATTAGACTCATTTCAAATTTACTACTCATTATTTTATAAAATCATCATAAAGATTATTATTTATAGATCCAAAGATGATATCATCAACATAAATTTGTACAATGAGTATATCCACTCCCAATTTCTTCAAAAAGAGTGTTGTCTCCACACTTCCTTTTTCAAAAGATCTCTCAAATAGGAAGGTGCTCAACCTCGCATACCAAGTCCTAGGTGTCTGTTTCAATCCATATAATGTCTTTTTCAATTTGAAAATATGAGTTTATTATTTAGAATTCTCAAAGCCTCGAGGTTGTTCCACATAAACATCCTCTTAAATTATCCCATTTAAAAGGGCACTTTTAACATCCATTTGATACAATTTAAATCCTCTAAAATAGGCAAAGGCAATTACTTCAAGTCTAGCTACAGGGGCAAAAGTCTCCTCAAAATCAATCCCTTCAATCTTATTATACACCTTAGCCACCAATCTAGCCTTATTTCTAATGACTACTCCTGAGTCATTCATTTTATTCCTGAATACCCACTTAGTTCCAACTACACTTTGATCATTTGGCCTTGCAGTTAATTCCCAAACATCATTTCTTACAAATTGATTTAATTCATCCTGCATTGCCAATATCCAAAATTCATCTGAAAGTGCTTGATCAATATTTATGGGTTTTATCATTGAAATAAAGGCTGAATGATTGACTTCTTTATTCAGTCTACGCCTAGTCCTAACACCCTCACTAGGTTCACCTATAATCAATTCCTTTGGGTGGTTTTTAGAAAATCTCAAATCTCTAGGCATTGGGTTTTCTATCTCTAAATTTTCTTCCAAATTTATTTTCTCAATCTTTCGGGAGTTAAGATCTATCTCATCCTATTCAATAATTTGCTCTTCCAAAGATCCAGATTCATCAAATATAACATGTGTGGTATCTTCAATTACTAAGGTTCTTTTATTGAATACTCTATAAGATTTTCCAACACATGAGTATCCTATTAAAATTCCTTCATCTGATTTTGGATCAAATTTTTCTAAGACAGATTTTTCATTGTTATGTATGAACACCTTACATCTAAAGACATGCAAATGTGATAAATTATGTGTTCTTTCTTTTAGTAATTCATAGGGTGTATTTTTCATGTTAGATCTAACATACACCTATTCAGAACATAATATGTTGTGCTAACGCCTCAGCTCAAAAATATTTAGGAAGTGAATATTCCGCCAACATTGCTCGAGCGGCTTCTATTAATATTCTATCTTTCCTTTCGACTACCTCATTCTATTGAGGGGTTCTAGGTGCAAAAAAATTATGATCAATTCCTTTCTCTTTACAAAAATCTATAATTTTTTTATTTTTAAATTCTCCTCCATGATCACTTTGAATTGTTATAATCTCGCATCATAATTTCCTTTGAATCCAAGTCAAAAAATTTCTAAATTCCTCAAATGATTCACTCTTATGATATAGAAATCTAACCTATGTGAATCTAGAGTAATCATCCAAAATTACAAATCCATATACCTTCCCTCCTAGACTTACAGTTCCAACTGGTCCAAAAAGATCCATATGTAAAATCTCCAATGGTTTACTAGTTCTAAGATCTTTATTAGACTTAAAAGAGGACTTTACCTATTTTCCTAATTGACATGCATCGCAAAGGTGATCTTTAGTAAAGTCTAGTTTCAGTATACCTCTCACTAAGTTCTTTTGGGTAATCCTCCTAAGGTTCATCATGCTAGAGTGACAAAGTCTCTAATGCCAAAATCATGACTCATCAGAAATAGTTTTTAAACAAAACATAGTAGAAATTTTGATACAGTTCAATTCTAGCATATACATATTATTTACCCTTATACCATGCAAAACATCATTATCATTCAGGCTTAATATGCATCTAGTAGGAAAAAAAATTTTACACAATAACCTTTATCACATAATTGACTAATACTCAAAAGATTATGCTTTAAGCCTTCTACCAACAAAATATTTTCTATAAAAAGTTTTTCAAGTTTCCAATTATACCTGACCCTACCACCTTCCTTGTGGTGTTATCTCCAAGTGTAACCCTATCTCCACTCCTAGCTTCCAACGATATGAATTCTGCAATATCTCTAGTCATATGCTTTAAACAACCGCCTTACATGTACCATATGCTTTCAAGAGGCCTTGTGTGAGAGTGATCCTCTTCTTGATATGACTGATCAAGATTATCCACCATTAAGCATAGATTGGTGACTTCATCTTCCTTTTAAATCTCTAACGAGTCTGAAGTTGAGTCCGTCCAGAAAATGTTTTGGAATTTCTTTTTGCCCTTCAAAACCATTGGTTTCTCCTCTACCTTCTCCTTGCTAGGAGTGGCTTTAAGTTTTGAGTAGTCTGACTTAATGTGTGCAAGTTTCCTACATTCATAGTAAATAGCATCATTTGAAACCTTCACATTCCCATTGAATTTATCTCGATTACATTGCTAACGTCACTTTTGCTTCCATTTTAGAAAGCTTCTGAACTGTCTAGTCATTAAAGCAATGTCATCCTCATCCTCAGGCACAGATAGATAACTCTCTGATTTCTCCACCTTCAGTGCAATATTCTTCTCCTTTTGTGGTTCTCCTGCATCAATCTTTTATTGACTCACTCTTTTCTTGTAAGCAATTAGTGATCCAAGAAGATTATCAATGGAGTAAATATTTAAATCTTTAGACTCCGTAATTGCAATTATTTTAGCATCATAAGTAGTAGTTAAACAATGAAATATTTTATTAACCATTTCAGTATTCATTAGTTCCCTACCCAATGAATGTAAAGAGGTGACTATTTGTGTTAATCTTATGTACATGTCAGAAATGGATTCATTAGGTTTCATGTAAAACAGTTCATAGTCATGTAACAAGATGTTTAATCTAGACTGTTTAACTTCATTAGTCCCTTCATAAGTTATATAGAGTCTATCCCATATGTCCTTTCCAGTCTTGTAAGTGGAAACCCGCATGTAATCTTCAGATTTGAGAGCACAAAAGAAACTATTCAAGCATTTAGCATTAAGTTGTGCTAAGTCACGTTCTTCTACTATCCAATCTATAAAGGGTGTTTGAACTCTAACTCCATCAACTAATCTAGTTGGTTTTGTATACCCTTCCTGAACTAAGATCTACATACGGTAATTAAGTAACTGTAAAAATATATACAAGCATGTTTTCCAAAAATCAAAAGGAATATTATCGAACAAGTGAGGTCTAGTTATAAAATAACCTTCAGGTGTGTTTTGATTTTCAAATGTAGCCATGGTCATTAATCAAAAAGTAGTCTATACTTATGATTTTGAAACTAAGCTCTGATACCACTTGTTGAAACTTGTTAATTATAATTTAGGTTGTTAGACCTAAGTTAATGTCCCAGTGGCTAACAAAGAGAGGGGTGAATTGGTAATTTAAAATTTTACCTCTTTTAAAATCGATTAAAAACTTTAATGAAATTTTGAAAATGATTTTTTAACCATAAATCAATAGAAATAGTAAAGTAAAAGCTGGGGAAAATAAAAGACATAATATTTATAGTAGTTCGGTCAAACATGACCTATATCCACTCCCTGAAGTCTCTCACTTTATGTATTGCACTATTACCACTAGTGTCTCTCCTTTGCCCCAATAGTAAGGTAGAGAAGCCTTCACAAAAACTCTCTTCCACCATTACTCGGTGCGGTAGAGAATTGTCATCCTTTTACACCCTACAAGTGTTGGCAGAGAACTGTCGGCTGTTCACACTCTCCAAGTGTAGGCAGAGAACCTTCATCCTTTCACACTTCTCCAAGTGTAGGTAGAGAAACTTCATCCTTTCACACTTATCCATGTGTAGGCAGAGAACCTTCGTCCTTTCACACTTCTCCAAGTATAGGTAGAGAACCTTAGTCTGTTCAAACTCCTCGAGTGTAGGAAGAGAATCGAATCTCATTAAAAGATCATCTCATGAGAAATCTAGAAGGACAACATAAGAGAGTGAAGTAATCACAATTCATAATTGGAGATCCTTACCTTTGAGTAACAAGTGAACTCTTCACGATCCAGAAGTAAGAACTCTCCTTCAAGCACTCTCTCACACACTCTCCTTCAATCTCCCTTCAATTTGCATGAAGACCAGTAGACAAAAAGATTTCATGACAGTTTTAAGTGCACCTTTTATATGAAAGACACGAAAAAATTTTCCAAAAACTTCAATTATTCAAATATGTGCATTCATGATCGTCCCTTACGATCCAATTTTATACGTACAAATAGTGTAAAGACTATTATGTATGATCTCAATGTACATGGGTATGAACTGCCTTCATACCTAATCATAGTCCCGTACTATCATGATTCGTCAGGTACAAACTGTTATTTCCAAAGTTCATTGGGACGAAAAAGCAGGATGGATCACAAGCAAAGAACAGAGATATCGTCCAGGGATGAAGGGGTCAATTCATCTGGATGAACAGTTCAAAGTGAAAATCCATAGGAGATTATCCAGGGATGAATGGGATATTTTGTCTGGACGAACAGTTCAAAATGAAAATCCAGAGGAGATCATCCAGGGATGAATGGGATATTTCGTCTGGATGAACAGTTCAAAAAAAAATCCAGAGGAGATCATCCAGGGACGAACCTGGGAAATCTTCTGGACGAACATTTCAAAATAAAAGTCTAGAGGACATCATCCAGGGATGAACTTGGAAATCTTCTGGATGAATATGACTTAGAAAATTTTTACTCACTCTCTATTCGTTCCATTTGCTCTTGGAGGAGTATAACTGACCTGATCGTCCCGTATGAACATAGTTCATCCTGTACGATTAGTATTAAAAATTATGAATTTTAAAGCTCTCCCCTGATGTGTGTGTGCTGAGTTACTTAATTATAATCACACTCTCTCATATTCAAGCAAAGGTAAATATAGACTCCAAGTTATAAAATATTATAAGCAGATCTTGATTTGAAGTCTTCAATAATCTAGAGTAAGATTTCCCTGAAATGTTAGTACACACAAGAGCCAAAAACATTTCTTCCAAAATGTGTTAGGAGAAAATAATAATCAAAACAATAATATTTGGAATCATCAAAATATATAAGTTGCAAGAATGTAAAGCATGCAAGGCTAAGTAGAAACTCTCTCGACATCCAGCACATACTTATTTTACTATATCATAAGCATCTAACTTATTGAGGCAACACAACCACTCTTGATCAAAGAAACTTTTGTATAAAGTTCTATTGGGTAAGGCATATGATATATAACTTTTATTTTTTTAATATATAATAGATCTATCATGTGGGAACTTTTTCTCTCATAAATAGTCAATGAATGGTTATCTTTAGTCTATAGAATCATCTATAGTAAAAATAATTTTCACATTGGTAGGAGAGTTTTTGTTTATATATAATATATCTATAGGTGATAGGACATTGTGACCATATGCCACAATTGGAATAGAATCTTCTTTCAGACAAGCTAATTCCATAGCAAGCTTTGCTATGGTAGTTATTGTAGAGTCATTTCCATGTGGTATCCAATACCAAGTCATGTTTGGAATTTGCTCAAGTAATTTCATTATATAATGAGGATAAGTGTTAGCCCCATGAGCCTTACTATATTCTACTTTTATTTTGATGATAATAAACACATGTTTGGTGTGACTAATATTTCAAATTTAGTGCTTTTGGCCATCATAGATGATCAAGCCAATCCATAGAGAAAGCTACTTAAAGCATTGGTGGAGACTAGATTAGGAATACTTTTCATGTAAACACTTAAAATGATATAATCATAATAATTGTGCTCACTAATCAAATGATTTCATGCATATTTTATTTTACATCACCAAGCATTTTATAACTCATTTTTATCTAGATGTGAAACTAGATTAATTTATGGTAAGTTTGTTAACTAGTTCAATGAGTACTTACAGTCATTCCTTTTTTGGCATGTTTCATGACTTCATGTAATTTCAAATTTCAATCTTTATCATTTCATATTATTTATTTTTGAAATTCTCACTTTTATTTTCATATTTTTCAAAATTTCAAAAAACTATACTAAAATAATTCACATACAAATTCTATATTTTGTACCTCTTTCATTTCCTTCATTTGAATTAATATTTTGCTGAGTTTGTGTATGTTAATTAGTTATTGATTATGTTCATTAAAATTTGATTAAGTTAATTAATTAACCTCCCCCTACGCCAAAATTCAAATCCTCCTTAGGGATTTTATTTTAGGAAATCCCTCCTCCCTTTGGCCAGCCCCATCTACAAAGTGCCTTAATTTAAATTTTATTATTAAATAAATTTGTTCCCTGTTACACCTCATCAGTACATGAGATAAATTATAATATTTGAAATCCCTCTTTCTTAATACTCTTTAGCCAAATTTTCTATTGAATCTCTTTCTAGCCTTTTTTTCCTCAATAATTCATTCCTATTTTATTGTAAGGCTTGATTAAACCATATATAATTTCATCTTAATATTATCCCTTGGTTAAAACTACTTCCTCAAAATCTTCCCTCCTAATCCCCATGTTTAATTAAGGCTAAAAACAATTCAATTCAACTGTAATCTCTCCTTATGCATGACGAAATCATGCTCCATCCTCGTTCGCAGAATTTTGCAATCTTCTTTTGAGAGAAACCCTATCGCTCCACACCTAAATTCTTTCTCCACAAGAATATCTTTCAACTTAAATTCATCCTCAAGAAATTATTTCAATTTCCTTGGAGGATCTTTCAACTTTTCTTGCAATTTTGTTGGACGAACCTAGTGGGTTGAGGCTTTACCTTGGATCAAGATATAGTGACTTTTTGCTAAAATTTTATTTATCTGATAAAAAAAATTATAAGAGCTTTTTAATTCTTTATTTATACTTTTGTTTATGTGATTCACAATCTCATCTTTAAAACTTATACACAAATCAAAAGAGATATAGCTTGATTGTGATTCTTGGGGCAAACAAGTAATATTTCTTTGTATTGAACTTAAATCTAGCTTGAATCATCTTGTCACCATGTGTGATAATCCTTTTTATTGATTTTATTGTTGTAGAAATTCTATCATATTATAAATTAAAATTAAAATTTTCTAGATTTTATTTTAGTCAAAATTATTTTCAAATATCACAAGTCTTTTTTTATCAATAAGTTGGGATTTTCATGTTATACGTTTTAGATATAGTTTCAATCTATTTGTGATCATATTTAAGACTATTTTTTACTAGTTTTCTTTCTTAATAATCATCGTCTAATTAGTTATTTAATACATATTTTTCAATAATTTATAAAGATCAATTTCTATTTGATTATTCTAGTTGAGATTCTTGTGAAAATATTTAGATGCTTGTTTTCTTTGACTTGAGGCTATTTTATTAAATATTTTTTTCTTTCCTACTTGAATTATCTAATTCATATTTTTATTTATTCATATTATAAACTTCTATATCCTTTGATTTTAAAAATATTAATTTTGGCTGGCTCTTTAAGTGGAAGCTTGGTATGTTGTGTATATTTGTCACATACATCATGATTTGAAAAGTTTCGTGAAACCATTTTAACTATTTATTTTAAGAACTTAATTGCTAATCATTTAAATATTTAAAATTATTATTATATTATCTTAACATTAAATCTAAAATATTTTTAAAGTAGTAATCTTTTCATAAAATAGTTTGATTGTATACCACTTTGTGAGTTATTGACTTATTATGGAACTTGGTTTTTCCTTGTTTCTGAATAACCTTATATTTATATTATAAATTTCTCCATATTTAATCTAAGGTGTCTTTATACATATTATTTAGACATTTAAAATTTTATAAATAGCTCTCTTTGGTCTGAATGTTTTGTAAAACAAGTTGCCTTTGGCTTAAGTGTAGTTTCCAACTAGTCTTGCCATATCTTTTGAATTATTTTGAGTTTAACTCACAAAATTTTTTTTGTATACTAAGTTTATATCATCATAATGTATTTTTCATAAAATTTCTGGCAACATTTCTTTTTGAAAATAGCATACACTATTCAAGTACTTACATTGCTTCATTGCCCACATTACCTAGTCTACGAAAATTGTTTAAAAGTTGTTTACTTGTATTTTTCTTTAAAAATACGTTTAGAAACTTTATTTCATCATATTTTTATCTTCATATAATATAAAATTAATGAGAAAATCTATTTTTTAGTGATTAAAAATTTATTTTTGTGTGGGTCTTGAGAGCAATTTCTTGAAAACTATTCGTTTGTGAGATCTAAATTGTTACACTTATTTTTACTTTTCTTATATGACTTGTATTATTACTGTGAGGTTCACACCATCATGTGAGGTAGTTTCTTCCTAGTGTTAGGAAGATACTACTATTGTAACATTTTGGTTGTTAGTTGAATCCTAGTCCGAGGTTGGTTTAGGCGTAGAGTATAGCAATTTTGGGTTTGGTTCAAACTACGTAAAAATTCTGTGTTTTCTTTATTGTGATTTACTTTGTTTTATTATGGAACCTATATCACAAATATTGCTAAAAAAACAAAATTAAATAATTTTTTAAATTATTTCCATAATTAATGCACAAACCAATTCACCTCCCACTTGGGTTGTTATAGTGTTTATGAATAAGTTAATAGATTTTCTTATAGTACTTTATAAACTCTTGCAACCTAATTGGCAATAAGCTATGCAACTAAGTAGATCTTTAATTTTTAAATGTCATTTAAAATTATCAACTCTAAACCTATTATGAGAGCCATGTACTCAGCTTAAATATTCATCTAGAGCTCTAATAGGTGATAAAAGTAATAAATCAAACCATTCCCTGGAGTGATGAACACTATCCTTATTTTAGCATTCATTGGAGAATTTTTGCATAATGCTTCATTTTGACTAAATACTCCACCATCAAAATAAAATTCCCAAGTGGTTTTTTTCAGTTACTTTTAATTTTAAGATCTACTCACTTAGTAATTCAATATTTACTAAATGATTATCTAGAATTGGATGTGTTGCTAAAGCATATGCTAAGGCTTGTACCTTTCACAGTGCAATCGGGAATGAAAGTTATATGAAATTGCAATAGAATCATAGACCACCAAGAAAAACTTCCTAAAAATATTGGTCAAGTCATTAAATACTATAATGTATTTACCATGGATATTAAAATTACTTTATGAGAAATTATATAGTGCCTCAATTTCTATGTAGCAAAGATCAAGGCTAAATAATACTTTTCAATTGGCAGATAATTCATTTTAGTTGGTAACAAACTTGAACTTAAGTAATAAATTATATTATATTTCAGTTCCTTATTTACTAGTGTAAAAATGATTCATGAGATTCACTTAAAGTTGTTATATACAGGATCAATGGCCTTCCAAAGATAGGAGTTGCTAATACTGGTGGATTAATCAGGTATTATTTAATGCTATCAAAAGCCTTTTGATAACTATCATTCTATCAGAAATGAACATCTTTCTTGAATCAAGAAGTGAACGGTTGACATATACCAAATAAATATGATATAAATCTTCTTAAAAATACTAATTGATCTTGAAGATATCTCAATTGAGTGAGAGTTTTAGGTGGAGGAAATTCAAAGATTGTTTTAATTTTAATAGGATGGATTTCTATTCAGTGTGTCGTACCATGAAACCTAGAAATTTCCCTAAAGTGATGCCAAAGGCAAATACTCATGCCACTTAAATTAGTTTCCCTTTTGAGGATTTTCATAAATTTATCATTGACATAACATTCCACATATTGATGAGCAAGTTCATAAAAAATCCATTGTATTGCCCGCTAGCAGGTTGCACCAGCATTTCTTAGTCTAAAGAGCATAACCTTACAATAGTAAACTCAAATTAGTGTACTAAATGATGTAAAATTTTCATCTATTGGTGAAATTTTAATATGATTATAGTTGGATGATTATTCTATAAAGGAAAATATTACATGTGAAAAGGCAATATCTACAATGAATTTTGATATAAGAACTAAAAACTCATCTTTAGGATAAGCTTTATTTAAATCTCTTAAGTCAATCTAGACACGAATTTCACAACTCCTTTTCTTTACTAGAATAATACTAGCTAATTAGGTTAAATATTTCTCTTATTTGATGAAACAAGATTCTAGTAGCTTCTTAATTTCAGTGATCACTTGTTCAATTTCAAGTTGCATTCTTTTTGGGGCTTATTTTATATGAATCATACGAGATGAATATCTAGTTTATAAACTATAATATTTAGAGATAATTTTGGAATTTCTTCATAACTCTAGGAAAGTGTTTTTCAAATTCTAATATCAACTTAATCATTTTACTTGGATCATCCTTATTTAATAAATAACTTATAAATATAGGATGATAATCTTCTTTGGTACCCAAATTTATTTATCTAGATAATCAACCGTTAATTTAATTTCTTCTTCAAATTTGGTGGGTACATCAGAAACTTGAGAATCATCCAGATAATTTGAAGTTTCTAAGAAAATATGTTAAAAGATTTAACATCATTCATAAAGAGACTTTTGACTCTAGATTATTTATTATAACTAAGCAATACTTATCATTAATATATATATATATATATATATATTCATGATATTTAGTGTTCCATATATTTTCAAATTATTTAGCTTCACCTCTAGGCCAAGTAGATGGTGTTAGACTTTGCTAAGCAAATTTATTTACACAATTGGAATTCCAATCAAAATATAGTTCTACTATTTCATTCATAAAATGATCATCAAGGATTACATTGATATCTATACTTTTTTTGGTGGAAGAAATAAAGTTATTATTTTTATAGTCTAGATTTAGAGAAGGAGAGACCTTAACTTCCAACCCAACTATATAATTTTATGATAAAGGGGTTAGAGTCACATTCCCTACATACTTCTTTATCCATAATTGGTAGATGTATCTATATTTTCTTTTTTAATAATCTAAACTCAATCCTCATCTTTATTTTCTTCTAAAGAAATTTCAAACTTTGTATGTTCAACATCATGTCTATATTCTATAGCCTGTTTCTTTTTATCAAATACATAAGATTCATCCTCTGAACAAGATTCCAAAATAGTATGTATTTCAAGTGCCTTTAATTGTATATACTCTATCTCATTTAGTTTTATTTTCTCATTTTTTTCATCCTCTACCTCTCCCTCTAGGCCAATGAGTAATTTAACCACCTTTTTTATGAACGAGGGGCAGGACACTAACAAACATTGTGTTTAAGATAATGATGCATCTCTTTTTCTTTTTCTTTTTATTTTTCTTCTTTTCCTTTATTTTCTTCATGTAGTTTAAAGTTTCTTGACACTACTATGTGCTTTTTAGGTAGATAATATGAAGTTTCTTCATATATCTCTGGTTCATAAATAAAAATGGTTACAAAATCCCTTTACAGAATGTTCAATCCCCTCACAGGAATATTTAAAACACTGATGAAAAGAGGGAACAATTCTATATTCATGGTACTAGGGTCTACCAAGAAGAGCATTAAAGGAAGTCTCTAAATCTATTATACAAAATTTAGCTTTAAATTTTGGGACATCAATTTCTAAGAGTAGGGTTACTGAACCCAAAGACCTCTTGCACTTTTCAAATGAATCCTTGCAACATAATTTTACCATAACTAAGTTTGTGAGCATCCACCCATAGGCAGGTAAGAGTTCTAAGAGTCATTATGTTGGCTAATGCACCCTAATCAATAAGGACATATGATAACTTGAAATTGACCATATTTATAGATAATATAAAGATATTGTGATCTACAACTCTAGTGTAAAATGTCTTCATCCAAGAATATTACACCTAGAACCTCAATAAAATTTAATACATCTTTGAACTATGATGATAGCAATTAACCATACTAGATCTATTAAAGGTTTGAATAAAATCTCCCTCATTTCCTAGGAAAGAGCTAAAGCATCATAAATACTCAATTTTGTACGTAATTTTTTTAAATAAATGAAGACATTTTAGTCTAGTTTTGGAAGTATTGATATAATTGAATCTAGATCTTATGCTAATTGAATTGAAACTTTTGGGTTTTCTACAACTTTCTTTCATTTATCAGTTGATGAAACTTGGGGTGGCAGAACATAATTACTACAAAGGTTTACTGTTAAGAGAGTTGCTATTTGCATGTTTAATATTCTTGCAACTTATATAGTTTTGATGATTTCAAATATTATTATTTTATGTGTTGATATCTCCTAACACTTTTTGTAAGATTTGTTTTTGTTCTTGTTTGTACTAACACTTTCAGGAAAATCAAACTCCAGACTACTGAAGACTTCAAATCAAATTCAGCATGAGATATTTTATAAATTGAAGCTTGTACTTTTCTTTGAATTAAGTTTAAGAGGGAGTGATTGTAATTGAGTTAATAAACACACACACACACACTTGAGGAGATCTTTAAAAATTTATACGGATCGTACGGGACGAACATAGTTCATACGGGATGATCAAGTCAATTATCGCTTCGGAAGAGCAATGGAACGAATAGGAAGCGACGAAAATTTTTCTAAGTCCTGATCATCCAGGACGAATTCTCCTCTGGAAAATTTTTGTTCATACGAAATTTATATTCGTACCAAGATGAAATGCTCTCTGAAAAAATTTTGTCCAGACGAACTCCAATTCATCCCAGGATGAAATCTCCTATGGAAAATTTTTGTTCATATGAAATTTATATTCGTGCCAAAATAAAAAGCTCTCTAGAAAAATTTCATCCAGACGAACTCCAGTTCGTCCCAGGATGAAATGTCCTCTGGAAAATTTTTGTTCAAATGAAATTTATATTCGTTACGAGCCTCATACAGAGTAGCGCCCTTGTGGTGCCAGGATGAAATGCTCTCAAGAAAAATTTCATCCAGACGAACTCCAATTTGTCCCAGGATAAAATGTCCTCTAGATTTTTGTTCAGATGAAATCCATATTCGTGTCAGAATGAAATGTCCTCTATAAAAATTTTGTCCATATGAACGCATATTCGTCCCAGGATGAAGTGAACCAACTCTTAAAAAAAATTGGCAGCTTCCTGAAGTTTTCGGAACCGACCTATGGTATAACCGTTCGTACCGGACGAACCTAGTTCGTACGGGATGATTAATATGTACAAAGTCAGTTCATACCAATATACATTGGGTTCGTTTCTAATTGAATTAAGTAACATCGTTCGAGATGATCCACGATCGTATGGGATGATCCACTACTGACATACTTGAATTTTAGTAGTTTTTGGATGATTTTTTGTTTCTTTCCTATATAAAGTCCAATATAAACTACCACTTAATCTTTTTGCTTACTGATCTTCATGCCAATTTAAAGGAGAGTCAAGGAGAGAGTGTGAGAGAGTTTTTGAAGGATAATTCTTATTACTGGAGAGTGAAGGTTTCACTTGATTTCTTGTAAAGAAGATCTGACAAGGAGATTCGGTTCTCTACCGACACTTGTAAAGCGTGAATAGCCGAAGGGTTCTCTGCCCACACTAGGAGAGTGTGAACAGCTGAAGGGTTCTCTGCCCACACTAGGAGAGTGTGAGCAGCCAAAGGGTTCTCTGTCCACACTAGGAGAGTGTGAAAGGACGAAGGGTTCTCTGCCTACACCGGGAGAGTATGAAATGATGAACGGTTCTCTGCTAATATTGGGAAGAGTGTAAAAGGATGATGGTTCTTCGCTGCACCAGGTAGTGGTGAAAGAGAGTTTTATAAAGGCTTCTCCGCCTTGCTGTGGGTGCAAAAGGAGAGTCGTCACTAATGGTATTAGTGCAATACTCGGAGGGTGCCTCCGAGGAGTGGATGTAGGTCATGTTTGATAGGACCACTATAAATCTCGTGTCTTTTATTTTTCCGTTGCTTTTATTTTTCTTTTTCTATTTCTAACTAATGGTTGAAAAATTTTTTTGATAAAATTCACTAAAGATAAATTCTCAGTT
>NW_021319648.1:19901-23502 GCF_001605985.2 Dendrobium catenatum | reverse complement strand
CATTGAAGCAAACAAAAGATGTTGAGCTCACATTGGATTAAAATTTTTTAATGAATTTATATCTTAACTTCTATTAGAGATACAAAAGTATCTTTCAAATATTTTTTTAATTTACCAATGAAGTATTTTTTATAAATAATATTGCAAATAATAAAAACACCTAAAAGTCCTGCTCATAATGCAGCCTCGAAGGAAGATAGTAGTGAATATAGTCCTCACTATAAAATCCCCATGAGAGAAAGTGACAGACAAAGCATCCACACACAATTTCAAAAAGGCATGCCCATTAGAAAGACTCCATTAGAGTATGCAATTAATAGGGTTTCCACTCATTCAAAAATCTTAGAAGAGTAAGAACCTCAAATAATGTAGATTTCTTTTATCCTCTAAAAATTTTAGAAGGCTAAAGGCCTTAGAAGGTATAGTTTTCATTGATTTTCTTAAAATCATATGAGGCCAAAAATCTTTGAGGGTGCATGTTAATCTGATTATCTTAACATCTCAAAAGGCTAAAAGCTTTAAAAGATATATTTTTCTTAAGTTCGTGAAAAAATTATAGGGCTAAAGCCTTAGAAAGTACATAATTTTTGATAATCCAAAAATCTTATAAAGCCTCATGAGGTATAGATTTCATTCATTCTTTAAAAATCTCATAAGGCTCAAAGCCTCAATTGATAAAAGTTTGTTGGATTATCCATAAATCTCATAAGACTAAAAATCTCGAAAGATATAATTTTTGTATTCTCTAAAAATTCCATAAGATTAAAGACATAGAATGTACATGTTTCTTTGATTTTTTAAAAAAAATCTTATATTGCTAAAACACTCAAAGATTACATGTTCACTAAAAATTTTTTAAAATCCAAAAAATCTAAAAAAATGATGAAAAAAATAAAAATATACTAAAAAAGTAAAAGATTCGGGATTTTTTAAGATTTAAAATATATTTTTGAACTTAATAAGCCTTGGTGTCTGAAAACAAAAAGGTGAATGATATAACACTAGAAAATTCAAGCAATCTGCACAAATCTCGAGATAATCATTGAATTGATAATTTTTAAATTAATATAATGATCATTTCGACTCTAAATTTGACATGTTTATAGTCGAATCAAACCGCTTAATGAGACGAATCCATTGAGCCCAAGATCACTCAATTACGACATCATTACAGACACTTAAATTATGAAAAATGCTTCATAATTAATAGAATCGATATAAACCATATGATGGAGTGTTTTGGATTCTTGTTCGAATGATCAAAATTCTCATCCCCAAAAACCTATAAATTGAGCTTCATTATCTCATTACAGGAAAACAGCTCATTTCCGGCGTAATTTCCGGCGGAAATAAATTCGTCACAAATTCCGGCGGATTTTCCGACGGATTTCTGACGGAATTTTTTTTTTTTTTGCAAATTTCCGACACATTTTTTGACATGTTTTCCGACGGATTTGTTCCGACAACATTTCCGGCGCCCTTTCCGGCGGATTTCTGACGGAAATTTAAAAAATTAAGTTATATTTTAATAACTTATTATCAAATTAAATTATAAAAATAACTTAAATTATACGGCGGATCATAGCGTGTTTTCCTGTAGTGTCTACATAAAGGGTGGGGTCCAAGAGTCGAGAGAACCAGAAAGTTCTCTTGTGTTCACCAACTATCACCGTAGACAACCACCTAGTAACTGTTGACATCATCTTTAGACTTGTGTCAAGATTTAACCTTGTTATTGGGCAGAAAAATTTCTTCTTGTGGACATCAAACTTATATAATTCCTATATAAAAAATTAAGCACTACAATTCGGTGTTAAATGTTGATATGTAAACACTTGATTTTTATAATACCTACATAAAAAATCAAATATTTGTTCAAAAATAATCATATATTCTTCAACTCTGAGGAAAGAATGATTCTTGCTTTCCTACTATATAGTGGATTTTTAACTAAACCAAATCTCCAAGTTTTTTTCCCTTTTTGAGTTTTACATGTAAAAAAATATCGTTTTACTACTTTAATTTATGCATCCTAATTTTTAATATAATGCTGAGATGTAAAATACACACTCCACTGACTCAAATTTTCTAGCACGTAATAAGACTAAAAACTCCAAAGATACATAGTCTATTCATAGCAAGAATATATAATGACTCTTATTAAAATATTCCCTTCTTAGTAAAAAAAACTAAAAAAAATTAAGGCAAAGGAACTAATTGCATGAGAGTTAGGCCACACACATTACAACTTGTTACGGGCTAGAATATACTTGGCGATAGAGTTAGAAAATTTTCGTCTCTTCATTGTACAGATATCCAGCACACAAACAAAAAAATATAATACCAGAATTTTTATGTGGAAACCCTGAAAAAGAAAAAAATCACAGGGCCATATCCAGTTGAAAGGATTTCACCAGTGTTTGCTTAAATTACAAGTGGTTGCTTTATCCCTAAAATTGAGGATGAATATATTACAATAATCAACACCCGGGTTGAAATTAAACTACAAATGGTGATCGAAAATCCGACAATGTTTAGTGGTCAGGCGAAAATCCAGCTTAAATTGATGGTTGGAAAAAATCCAGTGTTAGTAGGCTGTCAGGCAGAACTCTGGTGTAAGTTTGTTGTTGGGCAGAACTCCAACGTTAGTCGACGGTCGGGCAGAACTCTGACGTGGGCATATCTTCGGTGCCAGTCGGCGGCCGGGCAAAACTCCGACGTCAGTTGGCGATCGGGCAAAAATCCGACTTCGGACTACTGCCGGGTGGAAGTCTGGCAGTGGTCAAGGAGGAGTCTGATGGCAAGAGAGCTCTCTTCCTTCTCTTCCTTTTCTTCCTTCTCTTATTGCTTCCTTGTTTCATTCTCTTTTATTCTTGCTTTCCTTGCTTCCTTCTCTTCTCTTCTTGCTTGAGATCCCTCCTCATGAGAAATGAGGAGTTTATTTATAGTTTTCTGAGATTGGCATGATCAGTAAATAGGAGGAAGATCAACAGTAATTGGGAGTGGTTTGAATTGATGACCGATGTTGAATCCCTTGATTATAAACAGTTTATTGAGCATTTGAATGTCTTAATGATATCAAAATTCAACGATATTGAGCTCGTTAGATTCGACTATAAGCATGCCACATTTGAACCTTCCAAATGTGCTTCGGGTCTGTGATGTGGACCCATTTGAGCTCGTATTGAGTCGAATTTGGTGTTGTTGGGTTCGTATTTTCGAGGCATTCATTTCGACTATAAGTTTGTTGAAATCGAAGTTCAAATGGTTTCCGATTTAATTTTTGAAATTTCCAACTTGATTTTGCTTTGATATTAATGCCCGATCAAGAACATTCTTTGATGATATATCACGACTCTTTCTAAATTATTTATATGCACACACAAGTAATTTAGAACATTTTTAATTTAATGTTTCATAGGCGCATTGGAGTAAGATACTAAAACTCTCTAGAGGTAGTCTTTAATCTAAATTGGCCCACTTTTGAATTAGTAATACAAATGAAGTGAAATTAGGACTTTTTTATCATTATATATACAAATAGATCAGCATATCATATATTTATCAAGTTATAAAATAAAAAATATATAACGACTCTTAT
>NW_021319648.1:10281-16890 GCF_001605985.2 Dendrobium catenatum | reverse complement strand
AAAGAAGACCTGGAACCTGAAGGGTACTCTCTCCCTTTTGACATTAGATGACAGCTTCTTCCTTTTGAAGTTCAACAACCGTGAAGATTATGACATGGCGTAGTCCGGTGGACCTTGGTTCTTTTCGGAAAGCCTTTCATCCTACAACGATGGATGCCGGAGTTGTTTCCAGGGAGAGGAGTTTCCTTCCATCCCGCTGTGGATCAAAATCAAAAACTTTTCCCTCTCTTGCTGGACGCTAGAGGGAATTTCAAAAATTGCTAGCTGTGTCGAAATCCCACTGGCTGTTGATGCCCTAACTGCCGCAAAACCAGGCTAACCTTTGCTAGGGTGTGCGTTCAGGTTAGCAGCTCTTCTCCCCTACCGGACGAAATTTATTATACTGTGGATGGAAAAATTTTCCCTCTCACCGTGCTTTACAACTAGAAACCCATTCATTGTACCTTTTTCAATTCTATCATGCATTCGCCATCCTCTTGCCTCAAAAATCCTAATCCAACAATCACTGAACCTCCCCCTAACCGGGGTAGAAGTACCAGTAAAAAGCCTCGTAAATCTCCACCTCCACGGCTTTTTATTCCCAAGCCCCCTATTCCCACTGCCACCCAGCCTTCACCTTCCACCAACCACATCCAAGACTCGATTGAAATCCCCCCTTCTCATGCTCCTCTGCCCAACCTCAACTCCCCTTCCACTGATACGACCGATTTACCAGCCTCCAATCCTCCTCAGTTAATCCCCAACCCCACTCCACCTACTAATCATTCCCCTCCTCCACAAAAACAATCCACTCCTATCCCAACCACAAATAAATTTTCGGCCTCTCAGATCAAGACATTCCTATGACTATCTTGCCGCCTTCTCTGCTGACCTCCTCTTCCGGTGAATTGGATAGTGTCGGGAAGCCTCCTAATACTGCCTTGGCTGTGCTTGGTAGCTCTTCTCAAATTAATAACAAACCTTCCTCATCACATCCATTCAATACCACTCCCCCATCCAAAGCCACCAGAGAAAAAAAGGCTAAGAAGGCCTCCACCCCAACTTCCAAATCCCAATGACCAACCCCCCTATGCTGGCGGCGTGGAACACCCGTGGGTTTAACAGCCCAGACAAAGCTTTGTGTTGGAAAAATCTTGTTAACACATACAATCTTGACCTTATTTTCATTTTAGAAACCAGAATTTCTATCCCTAATACCAACAACAATTGGTTCCTCTCCACTCACTCCATTTATCCTCATGAAGGATCTTATGACAATTTTGCTTTTGTTAATCCCGACAAAATCTGGGTTAAGTGGAACTCTTTGAATGTGAGTTTCAAACCTGTTTTTACCTCTAGCCAGCTAATCCATGGTCAGGTTTTTACGGGAAATGCGGAATCTTATTATGTTTTTGTGGTTTATACCTCAAACTCGTTGGTTGAAAGGCAAATTCTCTGGAGAGATTTATCTGATATTGCAGCCATTATTGCCTCCACTTGGATTATTCTCGTGGATTTTAATTGTTGTCGTTACACTAATGAAAAGGCTGGGGGCTCCTTGCTTACCAATAGTAAGGTTTCTGACTTCAACAACCTGATTTTTAATATTGGAGCTCATGAACTATCCTATGTGGGGCACTTCTTCACTTGGTTTAACCAGAGAACTGGTAACCCTATCCATATTAAGTTGGATAGAATGTTGGTAAATGAGGTTTGGTTACAAACTTATCCTAATTCTTACTATTTGGTGGATGACCCTCAGATCTCCGATCATTCACCCATTATTCTGCACAATGCCTTAAAAATCCAACAAAAGCATAGATTTCTCTTCAAGAATTATTGGGTTTCTAAACCTGAATTTTGGGATGAACTTATCTCTGTGTTCTCTCAAAGATTCCACAGCAGCCCTATCCATTCCTTTTGTCATAAGCTTAAGACTCTCATGCTTAACATAAAATCTAAGAACTGGGTTTCTTCAAACGCTCTCCAATCTGAAATTCTGGAGCTCACTAGCTCCCAAAACTCTATTCTGAGGCAAATTCATGATGCTCCTTTGGAACTAGATCTTAACTTGGCTTTGAAAGAGATTAATCACAAACTTCTTGAGAGGAACTCTAACTGGTCTGATTGGGTTATTCAAAGAGCAAAGGCAAAATGGTTAACTTGTGGTGAGGATGATCTTAGATTCCTCTACTCTAGAATCAATGCTCGGCATAATACCAACTTGATTAAAAGCATCACCACCTCTGAGGGGACCTTCTCCAATCCTACTGATCTTAATAATGCCATTATCAGACATTTCCATAAGCTTTTTAATACTGCACTTTCGTCCCAAACTGCCTACGGGACTGCTCTAGTTCATCTTATGGTCCCTGAAAACCTTATACCCTCAACTAGTAGCTCCTGTTACTAATGATGAAATCAAACATGTTATCTTCTCTGCCCCCAATTCCTCTGCCCCGGGGCCAGATGGTTATTCTTTTGAATTCTACAAATCAACTTGGCATATTATTGGCAAACAACTCTATGATGATGTCTTAACTTTTTTCTCTACTGGCTCTATGCCTAAGCAAGCGAAGGCCACTGCTCTTGCACTGATACCCAAACGGCCTCATGCTCAGGATATTACAGATTATAGATCTATTTCACTCTGTAACACCTTTTATAAAATAATTGCCAAGATCTTAGCAAATTGAATGAAGGAGGCTATGCAATATATTATTCATCCCAGTCAGTCTGGCTTTATTAAAGATAGAATTATCTCTGATAACATTTTGCTTGCGGATGAATTTCTTAAGGAGCTTAATCAGAAGGGCAAAAAAATTATTTTTGTGCTAAATTTGACATTCATAAAGGCTTTTGATACAGTTTCAAAAGATGTTTTTCTTAGCCGTTTGATTGCCAAGGGCTTCCCTACTGCCTTTGTTTCTTGGATCAAAGGCTGCATCTCCGATGTGCATTTCTCTATTTCTATTAACAGGGCCCTTGAAGGTTACTTTAATTCCTCCTCCGGCTTAAGGCAAGGGTGTCCCCTCTCACCTTATCTTTTCTGCATTATAATGGACAGTCTTTCTTCTTGTTTTGAGGAAGCCAACCTTAACAACTCATTTAGAGGCATTGAAGCTGGTAATGCTACTTTTTCTCATCTCCTATACGCTGATAATCTGTTGGTTTTTGCCATGGCCAATGAGGGAAATGCTCACTCCCTTAATGTGATTTTGGATAACTTTGCTACTTTCTCTGGCTTGCAAGTGAATAGAAATAAGAGTTGCATTCTTTTTTCTAAGAATGTGCTTAATGATCAAGTTATCTCTAATATTCTTAACATTCCAATCTCTTATGCTCCTATCAAATATCTTGGTATACCTATTTTTAGTAAGAAGCTCAAAATATGTGATTTTCAACCTCTTTTGGTTAGAATTATGAGCTCACTTGATGGTTGGAAAGCTATATCGCTTTTGTTAGCCGGTCGATTGCAATTTTTGAAGTATACCGTTTTTAATATTATTGCTTACTAGGTGAGAGGTACTTTAATCCCTAAAACCTGCATCAAGAAAATCAATAGCTTATGCTCAAGGTTTTTGTACTATGGTGACATACACAAGATGAAGCTTCACATGATTTCATGGAAAGATACTTATAAGCCTAAGACTGCCGGTGGGTTGGGCATTCCTACCATTGAGTCGTTGTACCATGCATTTGGCTGTAGAACTATTTGGAGATATTGTTTAAATGGTGGAATGCTAAGCATTATTCTTTCTAGAATTTCAGGACCTCTAAGAGCTCCTGTTATTGGAATTTTCTTTGTGATGTTGCCAAATCCTTAAGGTAGTCTCTGACCCTCAATATCACTACCTCCAGTAAGCTTTCTTTCTTTTGGGATCCCTGGTGCAATGAACTTTCTGTTGCTGAATGACTTGTGAATGAAAACCTGGAGTTTTTAATTCCCACCTTAGACCTCTCTATTAGTGCTTGTATTTCTGTTGGCATTTGGTCTTTGCCTCATTCCTTTCCTATAAATCTGGCTGTTTTGATTAATTTTGTGCCCATTTCTGATAACATGGAGGTTTGTTGCTGGAATAGTATTGGCAAACCTTCTTTTCGCACCTTTCATAAGCATTTTTACCAGGATCTGGAACCTATGCCCTGGTTTAATTTTATTTGGTTTAAATTCCATGCTATTCGTTTCTCTATCTACTCTTGGATGGCGATCAGGAATGGTCTTATAACTGCTGATGCGTTGATTATCAGGTGAATTCCGGTTTCCCCAAATTGCATTTTCTATAGGTCTTACAGGGAAAATCTTAATCATCTATTGTTTGAATGCGACTTTTCTTATAATATTCTTATGAATACTTTGCCTCATATGAGATGCATGCTTCTTAGACCAAACCTGTGGCAAGTTTATAACAGCATTGATGATGGGGATATGGATTCTAGCCTGAAAAACCTTTGCTATCTCTTGCTTACTTCTATTGTCTATTTTATCTGGAAGGATAGAAATAACAGGCTATTTGGAAATATTGTTGACTGTCAAACAACCGTTATTGGCGAGATTAAAAGGGTTGTTTTGTTTAAGATTTTGAAAAGGAAATGTTTTCAAAACCTTCACCATTTGCTGGAATGCATTGGGGTGAGCTGCTGTGGAGACTTATCTGGATTGTGGATGCTATGCCGCTGGAAAGTTTTGATTTCCTGGATGGTCTATTTTGGCAACCAGGAAATGTGGTTTTGAAGGACAATGATGAATGCAACCTTCTTTATATCCCTTTGGATGGTCTCTCTGGCAACCAGGGGACCTAATCATCTGTCTGGATGAATTTTGCTGCCTGGGTGTTTAACATGAGTGTTGCAACCTGAGTCCTTTTTTAATTTTCAATTCAATTTTGTCTCTTTTAATTGTCTGTATTTTTGGTTTTTCTGCAGCTTTTGCTGATAGATTGTATTAGCTTCTCTTTATTATGCAGCCTTTTTATTGCTGATAAGGTTTTGTTGACAGCTACTGGTAGGTTGTGATAGCTGTCAATTTTTTTTCTGTAACTCCTTTTACATTGAATGATATGGGCTTTGGCCCCAAATATTCCCAAAAAAAAAACTCCTTTCTATAAAGTCACCCTCCGGCATCTAGCTGCTACCGCCGACGAGGTTTTCCTCCTGGTCCAAGCAATGGAAGATGCAGAGTGGGGCACGTGCCCCCACTACCCAACGCAATTTTTTTTCTTTTTTATGTTTTTATATTTTAGGTAGGGGTGTCAATTTTAGGTCACCGGCCTGATTCCGGTCGAACCTAAAATTGACCCGACACTATTCGGATCAACCTGAACCCGTCCCTTTTTACAAATTTATCGGTTGTTCGAACCGGAACCCGTCCCGATTTGAATTCGGGTCAACCCGAACCCGATCCGAAAAGCGATGTTCGACTTCGCTTGCAGGCTCACAGCGGCTTGCTGTGACGGGGGTTTGATCGCTGTATCAGAAGTTACAACAGTTTGATCTGAAGCAACGGTAGGATTCACATGCAGTGAAAGAGTCGCCGTCTTACTAGCTCCTTCGTACCTGTTCGACTTTGTTCCTTGGACGACGTTAACTTCAGATCGGATCTAAAGTTGCGGCATTTTGATCAGAAGGAATGACGGGAGTTTGATCGCAGTGAAGGAGTCTCAGCCTCGCCGGCTCCTTCGTTCCTGTTCAACTTTACTCATTGGGTGACGTTCACTTCTGATCGGATCGAACATTACAATATTTTGATCGAAAGCAACGACGGGAGTTTGCTCGCAGTGGAGGAGTCGCCACCTCGTCAGGTCATTCATTCTTGTTCGACTTTGCTCCTTGGATAACGTTCACTTCCAGTCGGATCGGAAGTTACAACATTTTGATCGAAAGCAACGACAGGAGTTTGCTCGCTGTGAAGGATACGCCACCTCTCACCAGCTGGCCCTGCTCCTTCGTTCATATTCGTCGTGTTCAACTTCGCTCCTTGGACGATGTTCATTTCCTGTCATATCGAAAGTGACAAACATTTTGATCAGAAGCAACGCTGGAGTTTGCTCGCTATGAAGTATTCCTGGTCATTTTCGGGTTTCCGGGTCAAACCAAACCCCACCCGAAAATTTGAAACGGGATGAAAATCAGGACCTAAACCCAACCGGTTTCAGGTTTGGGTTGACTCCATCCAAAAAAATTTGTGTCGGGTTCGTGTCAGATTTTCGGGTCATGTCAAATATTGACACCCCTAATTTTAGGTAAGTAATTGATATATATACATTAATAAAACTCTAAATCTCTCCCCTTTTTTCTCCCGTTGTGCTCCCACATTCCAAGCCGCAATCATGTCGCAAGCATCATCATGGGCGCAAGCTCTCCGTGAAAAAATTATTGTGTATCAAACGGTTTCTGGATATCAATTTGAATGCGTCACGTATTTTGTTTTTTGCTCGTGTCCGCACAAAATAATTCTCCCCCATGAGTCTCTCTCTATCAATGAATTTTTTTGTGCAGTTTTTGCATATTTTCTCAAATAGAAATTAAAAGGAACTAGATATGTAAAATATAATAATGTTGAGATTTGTGTTAAATAAATAGGAATATGAATGTGTATAGTATTTTTAGAATTTCAATTTAAAAAATATA
>NW_021319648.1:0-6755 GCF_001605985.2 Dendrobium catenatum | reverse complement strand
AGGAAGAAGTAGAAAAGAGTTCAGCGACAGGGGGCGGTGCAAGAGACGAGAAAACCCTAACCCGCATGAAAGACCCTGCAGTTCTGTTTTCAAACCCGTTTATTATTATAGCAAGTAGTCCGTTAAACTGAGTACTTGCTACAATATCAATTGGATAACCTTGTTAAACGAGTCGTCTGTTAAACGGATGATTTTGTTTAGTTTCAATTTTTTTATGATACGTAATAATATATATAATTACAATTTTAATCATACTTATTATAAAAATTTATCCTCAACACTGGCCCTGGCTGCTCTGGTACCATTGACTTTCTCGTTCTTCTCTTTTCTAACCGCCTGCCATATCGGAGCCTCTCGCCAGTCAGAGCCCTCTTTCCACGTAAAAGCTGTGGTGTCTCTAATGAATGTTACACCCTCTTTTTTTTATCTGATTGTGTGCTGGATGTTCGTACAAATATAAAACTTTAAACTCTATCTCTCTACGGTTATGAATATTTCAGGACGCAACAACTATAAAAATTTATCCTCAACCCTCGCTGCTCTCGTACCATTGACTTTCTCGTTCTTCTCGTTTCTAACCGACTACCCTGTCGGAGCCTCTCGCCTATCAGAGCCCTCGCCACCGTCTCCATGATCCCGTCACGGCGTAATCATCGCTTGAGCTCATATAGGAAAGGGACGCCACATCGTGCAGTAGTGTTGTCTGCTTCTCCTTATTCAGCTGGTAGAGCAGCCGAGTGCCATGATTTTTCCCAGTATAATCTTTATCCACTCCAGCTAATCTCACAAGTAATTAAATCTCTTGTATTTAGTTTATTACCTAACTACCATTTACACGGTATTAAATACCGCCTCTGTACTCAGTCTCACATATGAAATATAATTTTCCTTTCCTTCATCTCTCTCGGTGCCATCCGTCTCTGCCATTATCTCATGGTATCAAGAGCCATGAGGGGAGATCAAGAATCCGACATTTCTCCTCCTCCACCCAGACCGGTAACAACACCGTCCACTTTTCAATTCCCCAACCTCTCAAATTTCTTGTTTCAAACCTCAAGAACTTGGTGCTGTATTCTCTCACGTCGGAGAACTACACGATATGGAGGATGCAACTTCAACAGCATTTCATAGCCAATGGTTTCGTCGGCCATCTCACCGGCAAAACCATGGCTCCCGCCGACACTGCTTCCGCCGACCATGCCAGCTGGCAAATCGTCGACAGTAATCTTCTTTCAGCTCTTTTCTCCACTATCTCCCAAGAAATTCTTCCCTACATCATCACCTCCAATACCACCCATGAGGCTTGGTCCGTTCTTGAAAGACGCCTTCAACCATCCAGCCGATCTCGCGTCATTCAACTCAAAAACGAATTATACCACATTCGTATGAAGGATCAAACTATCCAGCAATATCTTACCAAAATTAAATCCCTGGTCGATAGCATTTCCGCCTCCGGATCCAAGATTGCTCCAGAGGACATCATACTTCATATTTTGAACGGTCTGCCAACCACGTTTAACTCTTTCAAATCCAATTTTTGCAACTCACTCCTGCCTATTGATCTTGACACCTTCTATGCACTTCTTTGCAATGAAGAAATTCATCTTCAACAAGATATTTTTTAAGATCAGCAGGCCACTACGGCGGCCAATGCTCTCTATGCCGCGCCGAACACACAAAATCGCGGGCGCAATTACAAAAGATTTAACAAGCCCAAGAATCCACCGAACAACACTCCTACGCCGGTCTATCAGAACACGACGTCTGCTTCCACCAACACCGCACGGCCGACTTGCCAAATCTGCGGCAAGATCGGACACGTCGTTCTAAACTGTTGGCATAGGTGCAATTTCAAGTATGCTCCTACTGATCCTCGTCAACCTCGGGCACTTCTTGCAAGCCCAACGCCTACCCCATCACAAGATTGGATTGTCGACTCGGGAGCTTCCACCCACCTAACACCAGATGTGCAGAATATTCGGTACCCCGCCCAATACCAAGGCTTCGACTCCCTCTTTGTAGCCAACGGTACATCTCTGCCCATACAAAATATAGGTCAATGACTTCTTCCTCTACCTGACATGTCTCGTAAGCTTCGTCTTCACAATCTCCTTCACGTACCGAAATTAACACATAATTTGTTATATGTTTCCAAGCTTACTGTAGATAATTTTGTTTCTATAACTTTTGACTCCCATGGTTTTATTATTAAGGATATACAGGACCAACATCCACTGCTTCATGGCCGTCTTCATAAAGGTCTCTATCAAATTCAAGTCGCTCCGGACACCAAACCGACCACCCTCTATGCTACCACCAACGCTTCCCTCCTCTGGCATGCTCGGTTAGGACATCTGCACAACAACATCACTTCGATTCTTGCCAACAGTTTTCCGTAAATCTCTAGTGTACCACCTACTTTTATTTGCTCATCTTGTAATGTGGCCAAAAGACACAAGCAAGTCTTTAATAAAAGCTTTTCCATCACTACTGCACCTTTTGAGTTACTCCACACTGATGTTTGGGGACCGGCACCACAACCTTCCGTCGACGGATTTCACTACTATATTGTCTTTGTGGATGACTACACGCGCTTCTCCTGGATCTACTTTATGTACACTAAACAAGTAGCGTTGTCGAAATTTAAAATTCTATGTAATCACATTAACACGCAATTTCACACCACTCCAAAAACTCTCTGATCCGATGGCGGTGGTGAGTTCATCAGTAACTTGTTCAAAACTTTTCTCCAAGAAAGAGGCATAAGCCAATAATTCTCCTGCCCCCACACACCGGAACATAATGGTCTCGCCGAACGCAAACACATACACCTTCTTGAACTGACTCGCGCCCTTCTTCATGCATCCAACCTACCACACAAATTCTGGGCCGATGCAATCTCCACCGCACATTATCTAATCAATCGTCTTCCTTCGAAATTTATTTCGATCCAAATCCTATTCCAACGGCTGCACGGCACACCTCCTTCATATTCCCATCTCCGCACCTTCGGCTGCTTATGTTTTACTTGGATGAAACCTTATGCCCCCAACAAATTTGCACCTCGATCTCATGAGTGCATTTTTCTTGGCTATTCCCCTCAACACAAAGGATATAAATGTTTTAACATAAGTACCGGCAAAACTCTTATCTCACGTCACGTGGTCTTCTACGAAGCTCAATTTCCTTAACATATCTCATCCATGCCCACCACAGAACAAACATCTCCCAAGCATATCAGCATCCCTCCCCTCCTTCTAACCCCTTACTCTACCCTTCCTATAATCAACAACTCATCCCACACTTCTAAAACTCATCCCACACAAAACTCCGGAACCATTAACTCTTCTCCCACTATCTGATCACCTCACAACACGGCCAGTCCCAGCTCTAATCCTCAACCGGAACACACTTCTGGAACCAATCTCCCTTAACCAGCTAGCACATTGCACCCCAACACGACCAATCCCAAACCTTCGCACCACATGCAAACACGATTGAAATCCGTCATTTCAAAACCGAAACAACTCTTAAATCTCCTCACTCATATCCAACCGCAAACCACCCCGCTCACCTACAATCAAGCAGTCAAACTCAACCATTGGCATGCGGCCATGAACGAAGAATTCAATGCTCTACAGAAACAAGAAACCTGGACTCTGGTCCCCGCTCCTCCTAACAAACCAGTTTTGGGCTGCAAATGGACATATAAAATGAAGCTTCTGTCGTCTGGTACAGTTGATCGATATAAAGCCCGACTCGTCGCTCTCGGTTATAGTCAAAAGTTCGGAATCAATTACATGGAGACTTTCAGCCCCGTTGCAAAAATTCTGACGATACGTCTTCTACTCACACTCGCCCTCTACCGCCAATGGCAAATTCTGCAACTTGACGTCTCTAACGCTTTCCTTCATGGCGACCTTCCCGATGATATTTACATGCGCCAACCTCCTGGTTTTCAAAACCTGAATCATCCCGACTTTGTTTGTAAACTTCACAAATCCCTCTGCAGATTAAAACAAGCTCCGAGACAGTGGTTCCAAAAGCTCACCGGTTTTCTTCAGGCTCAAGGATTCGGGTTTAGTCGCTCTGATCCATCCCTACTCATACTTAATAAAGATCGCATTCAAATTTACATTCTAATATATGTGGATGATTTTCTTGTAACAAGAAATAATGAGCCTGCAATCACACGTCTTCTCACACGGCTCCGCTCCCAATTCGCGTCGAAGCAACTTGGCGACATCTCTTTGTTTCTTGGAATTCATGTTCTTCGAACTTCATCAAGCTACTTTTTAAACCAAACTCACTATGCTTCCAAACTCCTCAATGATGCAGGATACACGGATTGTAAGCCAGCACCCACCCCAAGCTCCTCTCCGTCCAAGAAAAAACCAGCCAACAGGACTCCTTTTTCGGATCCAACCCTATACCGCAGACTCGCCGGATCGTTGCAATATCTTTCTATCACGCGGCCGGACATCGCCTTCGCCACAAATGTGGTTTGCCAACACATGCAAGATCCATCAAATCAGGATTTCAAAGATCTCAAAAGACTCCTCAGATACATCAAAGGGACTCTATCCTACGGGCTCCCGATTACTACCGGAAATCTCGAACTCCACTCTTACACAGATGCCGACTGGGCATCCGACGCCAGCGACCGGAAATCGATCTCCGGATTTTGCACCTTCCTAGGCCCAAATCTCATTTCTTGGACAGTCAAAAAGCAAATCCTTGTTGCTAAATCTTTAACCGAAGCCAAGTACCGATCCCTGTCTGCGGCCACCTCCGAGGTCATTTGGCTCCGCCGCCTAGCCGCTGAGCTCACATTACCACAACACAAACCCACAACCATACACTGCGACAACACCTCCGCTATGGCTATCGCAAAGAACCCAGTCTTCCACGCAAGAACCAAACACATCGAGATCGACTACCACTTTATTCGCGAACAAATCAGCTCCGGTGCCATCCACCTCACTCACCTCTCCTCCAAAGATCAAATCGCCGACATCCTCACCAAGACATTGTCGCTGGCACGGTTCAACGACCTACGTAGCAAATTAACCATTCGATCCTCGAATGCCTAATTTGCAGGAGGCTATTAGCATAATTAAATCTCTTGTATTTAGTTTATTACCTAACTGCCATTTATATGGTATTAAATACCGCCTCTGTACTCAGTCTCACATATGAAATATAATTTTCCTTTCCTTCGTCTCTCTCGGTGCCATCCGTCTCTGCCATTCTCTCATACCAAGCTCTGATTTTTTATGATGTTGAACTTATTACTTAATCGCGCTATATCATCTTTCCTTGGTTGCTAAATTTCTGGTCGAATTTCGCCCTTTGCTATGAATCAGAACAGCTTTTGTTGGCTACTTGGCTCATTCTTTTGGTCAAAGGTCTGTTTCTTTATTAAGCACCGAAAATGTTCTTTTATTTAGCTTAATATGATCTAAGATTACATAGCCAAGTTTTTGCATTCAACCAAAATAATAAGAAATTCCTTGATACTTGATACAAGAAATTGAGATTTAATTATTAAGTATTTTAACAACATTATATATACTTAAACTTTTGGTTTCTATTTTATTTTAAATTTATTTTATATGGATATTTTTTTCAAATGAGCCAGCCGAAGAGAGAAAGTGTTCAGTTAGAGCTACAGCTCAATCCATACATCATTTATCAAGCTGAACCCAAGTTGGCTTAGAAGTTGGGTTACCTCAATTAGGTCGTTTGATTAAGAAGTGAGAAACTCTAATATTTTGCTAAAAATTGAAAGTCAAATCATGAATTCCCCAAAACCAAATTCATTTCTTTTAGCACAAATCTAAATTAGCATCAAAGTTTTCATTTCATTTTACATATTTTATATTTTTTTAACACGTGAGAATATATATCATGCCACGTGCTAATTTTCAAAGTTTATCTCACCAAAACTAATTCAGAATATCTTAACCTTTTTTCTTCTTTAACGAGGCTTCCAAGGAATCAAAGCAAAAAATATATAACATAAAGGTTGAAAAAAGTCCAAATTAGACACACTGTTAGGGTTTCTCTAACCCTCTTCGAGGCGTGGCTGCTACACTGATGGCGTCGGTGGTTCTCCCAGGGAAGCTCTCTTTTCCTTTTCGTTCTCTTCGTATGGTTTTGTAGTTCTTGCGGATCTCTTGTCGATTCGTCCACCTCTATTTGGCGGAATGGGGTTGAATTGGCTAGGCGACCCTAGCTTTTTGGATGGGTCATCCAAATCCCGCTCTTTTCTTGATGCTTTATCTGGTTCGGCTACGTCTGCGAGTTTTCCGAATCTAAAACCTTCCTCATTTCGTGGATTGCCATGGGTGCGCATATTCAAAAAGCTGATTTTAGATGTAGTGGTGATTGAGCATTGGTGGGGTGAGTAGTGTATCCTATTGAGAGCTTTCCTATAGTCGCGGGTGAACGAGTGGTGATGGTTTTGCGATTGGAGCCGATGACTGACTAGTGAGTGGCAAGTGGTTTGCCTGATAGACTTTCCTTGATTCGCCTAATTTAGGGCAAACTATCTGGTTGATTTAAGCGAGTGTTCAAATGATTTCCTCTTAAATATGAGTTCCTTTATTGCGACCCAGCTATTACATATTAACACCTATAATGATATTTATTCATGTAATCATATCTAAATGTGACTAAAAGCTTCAAACTAATATCAATGTAATCTAAAATATATAAATATACACAATAAATTTGTTTTCACCAATATGAAA
>NW_021319647.1:8348-23435 GCF_001605985.2 Dendrobium catenatum | reverse complement strand
CATTTATGAATTTTCAATTCAAGAATTACAAAAATTGAAGAACATTACGACGCACCTTAGACTAAAAAAGCATCGTTCCAATGATAGAAGAAAAAAGCAAAAAAATTCAAGAGTGCGAGCGTATGCCTTATGGAACAAACAGAGATAAAATTAGATCAATTCCAAAAATGCCTTTTTGGATCTTCCTTGGCTATTCATGGAATATGAGAAGCAGATGAATAATCATTAGCTTCTAGAAGAAATCGAAGAATTTCTTGGGAATCATACAAGATCAATTCATTTCTTTTTCTCTGACAGATGGTTAGAACTATATCTAGGTTTGAATCCGCTATGATTTTTCAGAGAACCGTGTAGTTTCTGAACCCATTGAGATGACCCATGAATTTCACTATTTTGATTTTACTAGTCCTTGGGAACAACATAGTGACAGATAATTTAGAATCAGAATAGAACCGGTCCGGGGGACAAAAACTAAAAAAACTCCTCATAAGGAATGCCGAGGATTAGCAAGCTAGAAACAATCTGTAAATCCTAAAGTGTGATAGTCATCCAGCTGAGTCTGATCCAACAAGCGTTCATAGTGTTTTCCCAATGCTCAATAATAATTTGGAACCAAGAATTTTCAGTAGTGTACATCCAACTAAAATATTAGCAAATAGTCAGACTCCTAGTGAGAAGGTTTGAGTCAATGTGAAGCAACCTGGCCCCAATGATGCCAGTTGTAAAAATGCCTCAAAAGGGAGAACTCGATCATTGGTATGTGAATTTGAAAAGAAACCATCGATGATGTGAACAGTGCAATATTATATCGAATCCTCCGAGTACATATATCTAGTCATCCCTTCATGGGTAGATCGGTAGGCTAGGCCACTATGAATAAAGATTCATGAGAAAGTTCATTTCGTAAGGTATTTTGAAAAATGTTCGAAAAGAGCCAAGATCGAAGTAGGGTTGTGAGATCATATTTACTAGTCGCCAAGCTAGTCATTTAGTTTGAGTTAAGTTTCATTCTTTAGGTTTTGTTTTCTAATATAGAACAGAACCTGTAAGGCTTTTTCCTTTCTTTCTTGTAGCCTCTCTCCCAGCTTTCAATTGGGGCATTCCTTGTGCTTTCACTGTATAAGTATAATGCGCATTCTCAAGCGGCTTTGTTTAATTTTTTCTTCTTTTGATTCCCTAATTCAATTAGGTAGTAGTCTACTTGTTGCCAAACCAACCTTGTTGCGTTTCTTTTTCTTCGAAACATAGTGCATTTCTTTTGAGTTGCCCTTTTCTTTTGAAGTGTAGGAGGCGAGCAGCCCTGAAACTAGTAGGCCTTGAAAAAGGCCTTTTTTCATGGTCGCGAATATTTTCTTGTAGTAGAGTAGGTTGTGGGAAGCTATCGCTTCTACGACAACTCCACTTACTAGACACCTGGTCAAATAAAGGCAGCCGGATATTCTTTATTCTTTGTCTAGTTAAGTGGGGGAGTCCGATCTAATTGGATGAGCATAAAGTTAAGCTAAAAGAGCGGTCCTATGCAAGATGGAGATCGACATACAAAAGTCTCTCACATCGGGGATCTTTGTAGGAGTCACATGGGAAGGGCATAGCATATACTAATATCACTAAAAATATTATGAAAAGACTACTACAAGCTGGTCATATATAACTATTGCCTAACTGCATATGTAGAAAAAGAAAAAAGAGGGAGCAGGAAAGGATTAACAACCATTAGACTTTGGCACATGAGGTGGCGGGTTTAGTTATGTAACATAATGGAAATGTATCATACAGCAAATCCTGGAATGACGCCTTGATCTCTCAAGAGAGAGTGAACAAAAGAATACATTTGTTGAATCCAATAATAACTAATAATAAGAAGATGTGAAATATCAAAATATGGGAAAGGCACTAGAACATGCAAAGAAAGACAACGGTTGAGATTTAAACCTTTTTTCTTTTCTTTAAAAACCCAAACGCTCCGCGCCTAAAGTATAGGGTTAAGGCTGGTCCATATCTGGCGTAAGTATTAGAATCAAAGAAAAATTTTGTAACTGAATGAAGCAAAGAATTGCCAATAATATTGAAAACTTTCTTTTCTAGAGCCTGCAAAAAGGGAGAAAAAGAATAGCCGCTTATCTAATCTCTACGAAGACCTTATACCTATTTCCTTACTAAATAAGAAACACTGAACCAACTTGATGCTTAGAGACCTCAACCTGAAAGCTGAACTGTGTTTCTAAGCATCGCTACTAGTGCCCCGCAGCCAGAGTCCTTGGATGAACTTCCTAGGGGATTAAAGCAGTCAAAGCACTGACATGACTACCTGTTTGTGGTGGTTTACTATTTCAGCAAGATGGTGTGCCTGGTTGAAATTGAAAACAATCACGGGTGAGGAAGCAGTCAAGTTATTTTTTCAACATGTTTTGACAATTTTCTTGTTGCTCAAATATTCTAGACGATGATGATGGTGCATCTTCTTCAGGGCTATAATTTCAAGCATCCAAAAACTTGGGATGAGAGTTTGCCATCCTCCAATTTGTAGTTCGAAAACTCAAAAGCTCTAGCTTGAACTACGTTATGGCTAGGCCTGTCAATATATGACACGACTCAAAAACCTGACTCGAACTTGACCTGAGTTTTTTGGGTTCGGGTCAACCCAAACACGAAACGGGTTGGGTTTGAGTTCTATTTTCCAACCCATTTTAAATTTCTTGTTGGGTTCGGGTCAACCCGGAAACCCGACAATGAGCCGAAAATGATAATGTTCGACCTGCGCGGCCTAGCCCTAGCTCATTTTTCCATTTCGCATATTATACAAATAAATGAAAGCATTTAGAGCTTTAGGATTTTAGGGCTCATTTCAACTTTTCTGAGACTTCGAGACATCGAGTCTTCTATCTTCGTCTCTTCATCTCTAGGGCTGTCGAATTTAGGGTTTTCATGACTGATATCGTGGTGCTTCCTGCATCCTTAAGGACCTTGACAGACCTTCTCTCCTCGTCACTCTTCGATGTCGTCGTCTCCTTGACTGTCCTTCCTGGTCTAAGCTTTCTCCTCCTTAGTCCTTGCTATTTCATGCTCTTTTTTATATTTATTTGTTGTGCACTTGTGTTAATTACTTACTATCATGTTACTATGTTAGAGTGATCTTGGTTGAAGTTTCATCGTTCTTCTTCGGTTATTCTGAAGATTTTAAGCTGTTATGCAATTTTCTTTTGATTTTTCGATTAGGGCATGACATTTATCTATTTTTGTATTTGCCGATTAGGGCATGAATCACATGATGTTGGGTTTATTGGCAATTTAAGCGTGCTATAAGCCTATAAGTTTGCTGAAGTATTTATCCCTAACTGAAAGTCTGAAATAAAGTAATAAATGGCCTCAAGTTGAACTGTTGAACAATTTTTTCAATAGTATTTTGAATATAGGTCTGTCGGTTTAACTATTGCTGGCTTATTGGTCATTTTTGATGCTGCATGTTGCAATTTTTTATCTCTCGATGCTAATTTAGTGTTGTGGATTCAAAGAAATACATTAAAACTTAAAAGCATGTAAATCATGTAGTGTAGTCTGCTAGCTGCACCTGCAAGAAGCTGGTATAGTGCCATAGTGGTATTCACATGTATTTCTTTGAAATTTAATATTTTAGGATGTTCTTTCATATTGAATTATTTATGATATTTAGCTATTGAGTAATATGGATTAAATCCTTTCATTGGTTCATTTGATGGAGGATTCAAACACACTTCTTGAACTTTTTATTGATAAGAATGAGAAACTTCACATTGAAGATAATGTGGTAGAGCCATATAATGATGGTTCAGTGGTAATTAAGAAGCGTAGGCGGATGACTTCCAAGGTTTGGGGCCATTTTGAGATGCTATCTAATCCTACAGATGGTAAGCAAAGGTGTAAAAATAAAAAAATTGGTGCACAATACTTGTGTGAGAGTAAAAATGGGACTGGTAACTTAAGAAGACATTTGTAAAATTTCAAGAAAAGAGATCTACGTGACATAGGCCAACTCATATTGCAAACCACTTCAAATTTTTCTATTTCTATGACTGATCATAAGTTTGACTCGTCATAATTTCATGATTTATTTACTTCTTACATAATTATGCATGATTTGTCATTCCAATGTGTTGAATCATTGTATGTTCGAGCACTTTTGAGCTATCTTCATCGGGATGTTCAACTATTTTTTAGGAATATAACAAGAAATGATTGCTATAAATTATTCAATAAAGAAATTTCAAATATTCGCTCACAGTTATCTAAGTGTAGTAGCAGAGTTTGTGTTACATCTGACTTGTAGACATCTATAAACACTGATGGATTTATTTGTTTAGTCGTGCATTTTATTGATAATGATTGGCATCTATATAAAAAGATCATTAGTTTTCTTTTATGCCACCACCCCATGATGGTATAGCGCTGTTTGAGAAATTGCAATCTCTTTTTATTGAGTGGAGAATTGAATCTAAGGTTTTTAGTATTATATTAGACAATGCTTATGCAAATAATGTTTATGTTGATTACTTGAGAAACCAAATGAATTTGAGGAGTGCCCTTCTATGTGAAGGTGAGTTTTTTCATATAAGATGCACTGCACATATTATTAGTCTTATTGTAAAAGAGGGTATGAAGGAGATTGATGGTTCAATCTCCAAAATCAGGGAGAGCATTAAATATGTCAAAGGCTCTCAGGCAAGGAAGCACAAATTTCTTGATTGTGTTAAGCAGAGTTGTTTGGAATCTAAAAGGGGTTTACGATTAGATGATCCTACTAGGTGGAACTCCACTTTTATAATACTAGACAGTGCTTTGTATTATCGAAGGGCATTTCAGCACCTAGAGTTGGGTGACTTTAACTATAAATCGTACCCATCAAATTTAGAATGGGAGAGAGTAGATAATATTTCTACTTTTTTAAGTCCTTTCTACAATATAACATGTGTGATATCTGGCACAAAGTACCCTACAACTGGTCGGGTCTGGGTAAGCATAAATGACCCATTTCAAGAAATGGGTCGGGTTCGAGTTGACCCGAATTGGGTCAGGTCAATTTCGAGTTGGACCCGAACCTGAACCGAAACCCATTTTTGATAGCCCTAGTTATGTCCCTTTGTGCAGCGACATTTTCTTGCCTGATTGCTTCTGATTGAACTTCTTATAGCTATAAACCATATCAACGCCGTTGGGAGGAATTTTTCCACCACTATCCACCCTTCCTTTTAGAGGCATTGCGTGAAGGCCTTTGACGCATCACACCAGCTCTTCATTCCCCACCCTTAGAAGGCATATCACACTTTGGCGGAACACTTAGTCAAAGGATTATCAGAAGCAAGTATAGAGAGAAGAAAACAAGTTAGCATATTATTTGGCCACGCTAGCATTAGCTATTCAATTACCCGTATATCACTCAATGGAATCGAGTCCATCATCATTGAGAAAGTCTCGACCATGAATTTCTAGAAAGTCAAGAGATAGTCTCAATGAAATAGATGGATGCATTGTATATAAAGATAGATGTGCAACAACAAGGAAGAATGTGCGACTTCTATCTCAAAATTCTCTCAAAAAGGAGGAAGCTAAAAAGCGCTTCGCGCATCTTATTTTGGTGCTCCTCCATAGCAAATATCATAATTTGTTCAAGAATAGGATTTATGTCGAAGGAAGGACTTGGCTGACACGAGACCAAAGACATGGTATGAAAGAATATGGAACGCCTTTTCGCTCCAACCTCTTCTTATCCATTCCTACGCTTTTGATCTATTAAAGCATAGAAGGCATACCATCTAAAAATCGGCTTTTAAATCACATTCATCTCACTCCAACCTCTTCTTTATTCATAATAGCCGCCACAAGACTCCAAATGTAAGCAAAATAGGTAGAAGGCTTGCTTCACCGAATAATTATTATTCACGAGAAGCATAAAGATTCGATTCGAACTTCGTAGAGTCGATACTGTTGTTTTCTGCACGTAGGGCTATCCCCCACTCCCGTCCCGGGGCAACTCAGGAATTTTTTTTAAATCGAGTGTAATTATGCATGTCTGCGTTCGAGTTAGCCTGGTTTTGGCCCGATCAACATCTGCATTAGAAATGTACAATTGTCTGTGGCATGGCCTTCATAAGCAATAAAACCTTTTCTTTTCTTAAAGCAAGCTTGCTAGCACTTTCACTTACGCCAGTATAGCCTTCTCTTTGGTATGTGCCTCGTGCGTAAAGGTGAGTGTGGTGGATTGCTCCTATGCTACCATCACACCACAAGATCCCTTTCCCGTACTTCTTGGGATGGGCATGAGGCACAGATTTCCTAATAGCTGCGATCTGCTTGAACAGCCTTTTGCAGGCAAAAAAGGTGTTCAAGACAACGGTCGTGACTCAGACTTTTTCTCTTTGATTTGAAAACTCAAATGCTACGTGCCTAAAGTAAAGAGTTGGTCCATGTATGCATAAGCATCAAAATCAAAGAAAAAATATATAATTGAATGAATCAAACAATTGCCAATAATATTGAAAACTTTCTCTTTTAGAGCCTACAAAAAGGGAGAAAAAGAATAGCCGCTTAACTAATCTCAACAAAGAGGAGCAAACATGAATAGTCTAATATGAGCTTAATCTATAAATGAGGCTTCTTTAGCCAACTAAAATATAGAAGGAAAATGATGATCCATAAAGTAACCAAGTACCTCAAGACGGCGAAAAGCACCGACGATATGAATGTGAACTAAACCACGAATGTAATGCTAAGGGATCTCTATATTATGCTGATCACGGCCATATAAAGTTTAAATCTTCCTCAAACTATGATATATATGTGCATGAACTGTTGGAGCTACCAAACCACTCCTCGATCTCATAATCAAGCTTACCATCAAAAGAGTACTAGGACGGAAAATCCAACCCTGACAAGAAAAAATAAAATAGCGCAATCAAGTAGCCATAAATGATACCAAAAGCATATCCTCGAAAATCCCCTAACATAAATATATTATACTCTCTCTGCTATCAAGGTTCAAACTGCCTCTGTGAATGTTACTCGGTATAATGAGTTTCATTGCCAAAAGAGTCATAAATCTAAGCAAACTCAACAACTTGTACTATCTGGCTTAAAAAACTCTTAATCCAAAAATCCTCCTAGCATAAACAAATTATACTCTCTCTGCTATCAAGGCTCAAACAACCCCTCTAAATGTTGCTCGATATAATGAGATTGATTTCCAAAAGAGTCCTGAATCTAAGAAAACTCAACAGCATGTACTATCTGGCTTAACAAACTCTTAATCCAAGTGTCTAAGAAAAAAGTCACCGATGACTACGACCTCTCCTCTTCTATTGATAAAGAAGATAATAATATGTCAAACTCTGATGAAGACTCGCTAAATACAGAAACTCCCCCTTCGATGCTGACCAGTTGGTCGACAACTAAACAAATCATAGTATAAAGAAATACACTCCTCGCAAGTAATGTCAAGGATTAGCAAGCCGAAAATAATCTGTAAATCCCAAAGTGTGATAGTCATCCCATTGGGTCTGATCCAACAAGTGTTCGTATTGTTATCCTAATGCTCAATAATAGTCTGGAATAAAGAAGAAGTCAAAAGGCTATAATCAAATAAAGAAACATAGATATTCTCATATACTCTTACGTGCTTCAATGCCTGCTAATATACTATGAGTATATAACAAGACCAAAAAGTATATCCACTTAAAGCCTGAAGGGGATTGTCAAATGTAGAATCACACTATTGCTCCTCAATCTCGTTATGCAGTAAGCAATAACTAAGCAGCCAAATAACACATGTATTGTCCATAAAATTTCCTGTCAGGTGTAGAATGCCCTAATCCCCATAACTCAGGCCCTCAGCAATTCGCTCTAAAAACTCACCATCACTACGATGCAGTATAAGGGTGACAAGAATATGCAGGGCCGTGTTTAACTGAAACAGCTTAATCAAAAAGAGGTATACGAGGAGATTGATTGAGAAGACTGTCATATATATCTTTGTCAACTAGCAAATCTCAATGAAAATATAGTCGATCTGAAATAGAAACTAATTGAGAAAGATCATATTTGTCAATCACCTTCCTAACATCCTCCTCCGAAGGTTTAATATAAGGTAGTGAATAGGGTCTACTCCAATCAAATATCAAAACCTTAAAATGTAAGGGAATAATGAAAATCCACAATTGAAAACTACAATGAATTTCTTGCATGAAAATCACCTAACAAATTTGTTGAGAGACAATTTGCTTGCTCATTTTAAAATAATAATAAAATAGCAAAAGTTGAATTAAAAAAAGACAGGAATAAAAATAGATGCAATGCTTAGTGAAATGACATCCATTTGGCAAGTCAACTAATATAAATACACAAAATAAATATCTTTTTTTCACGCGGGGGCAAGGGACTGGGCTAACGTGGAATCTCTCCTAACTCCAGCTCTATGACTTTCCGACTAAATCGCACTAATGTGAATCCTATGCCACCTGTACAATTCCGAACAAAACAACCCCCGCTCCCTTTGTTCATGCATGCGATTAGCATCTCGTCGCTCCCTCCATTCATGCATGGCACTCAATAGTTTGCTCCCCTCTTGCACAGTCAACCTTTGACCTCACAACTTGCTTAGACAAAATTTCCAGCGCCCAAATTCCTCTATGACCGGACATGCTCTATCTGCGTCAACTGGCCATCGACCAAAATGCAAACACCTTGCACAGTCTGCTCCGATCGAACACATATGATCCCTTTCCTCTGCTTCTCACGACAACCCCGCACGTCCACCTCTTGTTTTGTTCAAAACTACTGTTATGCATGACCCTCCTTAGTTCCCCTATGTCGAATTTTAAAAAGAAACACTATTTGTTTGGTTTGAGTTATGTTTAGTTCGAAAAGAAAATAGTAATTTGAACTATCAATATATGTCTTATTCATGCTCTAATGACAACAGCTAATAGTCTAATTAAGTAGACATAAGAAAATATGGTATAATTAAATAAATCTTATAGGAAACAGGCATATAATTTTTAAGACCCTGCATCGTCGATCCAAGATCCTTCCAGGATAGCATAAATTGAAGCCCTCGCATCATCGATCTAAGATCTAGCCAGGAATCCGATAGAGAAGAACCAGCGACAAATGCTCCCAAGCTCCCCTCGGGAGGAGGGGACACCGGAAGGCTCCCAAAACTAACTTTATAGAGTTTTGACCAAATTAATATGCATAAAATATAATATACACAAAATCATTGAAATAAAAAAGGGTAATTATTTTTTAAAACATGACGAGTAAATTTCACAACCGGCGAATACGGTTTGTGATTTGGACTTATAATGACTCCTAAAAATTTTATTTTTTTGAGTCAAAATACATGCTATTAGAATATCCCCAACATAGAAAAATGTCACCCTAGACGTTTTCGCAAGTAATACAAAATAAATTTAATATAAAACAAAACCATATCTATAATAGAATAAATCAAAATGGTTCAAAACTCAAGAATCTATGTCAAAAATAAATCACAACAAAAACAATTCTAAAATCATTAAAAAAACTCAAGTTATAAACAAAAATTTAAACAAAATCATATCAGTCGTATTTTCATGCACTTCAAGAACCTCTTTCAAGGGTTCAGACTCTCTACATTCAATCTGAGCATATACCATTCCATGTCCAGTTAATGGAAAGTCTGACATCATGCGCCCGTAATCACCACACCTAAAACAATGTTCCCTCACCCTCTAGCAAAGACGTAGAATGTCCACTGCTCCATATCCATGTCCCATCAATAGGCAATCAGTCAGCCATCATGCATTTGTAATCCATTTTGTACTAGTTTCACCTATTTTCTTAAAGTCTATCTAGAACATTTTGCTAAATTATCACTCACCATCTAATTGATTAGGGGTTGCAATATTTAACACGACCCAAAAACCTGACTTGAACCTGATCCGGAAATTTTGAGTTAGGATTAACCCAAACCCGAAATAGGTCGGGTTCGAGTTGACCCTTTGACCTAAAATTGATCTGAAATTGACCATTTTTACACGAAAACCCATTTTTTGACCCGACAAAATTGCAATTTTTTGTTGGAACTGGGTCATTTGGATCGTGTCAGGCTGACCCAGACTAGAAGTGGGTCGCGACTTTAGAAAACCGAGCTGTTTGCAAAAATGGGTCATGTTCGGGTTGACCTGAATAGTGTCGGGTTAGTTTCAGATTCAACCCGAACCCGACCCATGTCCCAAAATTGACACCACCATGATCGATCATGTTAGCAATTTTTTCCATGTTCAAGATGTTATTGAAAATATTTAACTAGTAGGTTCAGACTTCTTCCCTGTCAAATCCATTTTTCTGATCAATAAATAAATCCTTCAAACAAAAATAAACAAATCGGAACTAAATTCTTCATAATAAAATAAATTTATTAACGCATGAAAATAATAATTAATGTAATCAATAATCTATTCACAATAAAATCTTTCTACTATCCATTATTCTAATACCAAGTTTTTGATCAAATTAAAATACATAAAACACAAAATATATAAAATTATTGAAATCAGAGAAGGATAATTATTTCTTACAATGAAATGAGTGCATTTGTCAATGGAACGAACTAACAAATTGATGTCTCAAAAATTTAGGCTTTTCATGTTCTCGTTATTTTTCATTTATTGTACTCCATTAAGAATAGAAATAGGGAATTAAAGGCTTTTAATGAGTAGGTAATGGAATAAAATATTTAGATTAAAATAATAATATAATATTATATAATTATATAAATTATTTTGTTTTAAATAAAAAGATCCTATAAATAATATTACATCTTAAAATCTAGATATCTAAAAATTACAAGAAACATGCATAAAAAATAATACCATTTTTAAAAAATTTTGGCAAAAACGATTATAAAATAAACACATGATGGTCCTAAAACCCCCAATTGTACCAACTATGTCAATTTTTATAGAATTTGAACTAATGCATAAAAATTATGAATAAAATAGTATAATTGAAGCACTATAATATCTATGATATGGAAAAGAAGGTTTGTTATTTGGACTTACAATGATTCCTAAAAATTTAATTTATCTACGTAAAAATACAAGATATTACAAAGATTGTAAAAAAATAAATATTGGTTGCTAATGAATTGAAAAAAAAAATAAAATTCTTTCACTTTAGATTTTGGGGTGTCACACTAACCAAGCACAAACCCGCATGCATGAAACAAGAGTTCACATAATAAAAATATATAAGTATTTAAAAACTTATGTAAGCAATACACAAGCTATCCTTGATCACTCAAAACACGCACGTAAATATACCGCACATCCAAAAATAGTTCAAGCAATTCCCACACCTTTAATAAGAACACAATTCAAAAACACATGCACATTCCATATAAACACACCATATATTAAAGCATAAATTACACCTAACAAATTGAATGTATCCATTAATCAAACTTAATCATTTAGTAAACCATAATTAAATAACAATGTGAATTTGTACTTATTATTTTTCGATTAAGACATCACAAGCATAAGCACACATCATTCACACAAAAATACACAATTAATAAATATAAAACATTTACTTATGATATGCATAAACATACAAAATAATCATTCAAGAGAGTTACCCTCATGCTAACAGTTCACACATGCTCACACCACTCACAAACACCCATAGGCATGCTCTCACACTTGCTAGCAGCCATACAAAAACCTGCACTCCAAGATAAAGTTCATATAGATCGCACATACAAGTGTTCAAATAGACATACATACAACATACTTAAATAACCATGCATAGTTCACACATATTCACATGCATTTATATGTCACACGCACATACATACACATTGCAAACACTAAAATATCTCTTATCATGCATAATACTAACATTGTACGTTATAAATTCTCCCATTTTTTCCCTAGGGTAGCATGCTTTGGCAGTGAAGAGGGGTTGGCAAGGCGATGGACTCACATATATATATATATATATATATATATAAACACATGGAATATGCACAAGCAGGCAATTCAGACACAAATAAATGTGTCTGACATTTACACACCCACCAACACAAGCACCCATGTGATTACCCTTATGCTTACCAACCGAACATTAACCAACATGAATAAATAGAGTTCACATAGTTCTCACATATAACTATTTAAACACCCAAATTCATGCAAAATATGCACAAGGGCATAAATCACACAAACATGTACAAGAGTAGACCATACACATGGAAAGTTCACACAACTAATACATGCTATTACAAAGATTGTAAAAAAATGAATATTGGTTGCTAATCAATTTGAAAAAAAAGAAGAATTCTTTCACTTTAGATTTTAGGGTGTCACACTAACCAAGCACAAACCCGCATGCATAAAGCAAGAGTTCACATAATAAGAATATATAAGTATTTAAAAATATATGGAACAAATACACATGCTGACCTTGAACACTCAAAACACACACGTACATATGCCGCACATACATAAATAGTTCAAGCAATTCCCACACCTTTAATAAGCACACATAACTCAAAAACATGTGCACATTCCACATAGACACCATACATTCATATGTTAATTACACCTAACAAATTGAATTCATCCCTTAATCAAGATCAATCATTTAGTAAATCATACTTAAATAATAATGTCAATTTATACTTATTATTTTTTTGTTAAGACATCACAAGCATGAGCACACATCGTTCACACACAAATACATAATTAATACATATAAAACATTTACTTATGATATGCATAAACATACAAAATAAGTATTCAAGAGAGTTACCCTCATACAAACAGTTAACACATGCGCACACTACTCACAAACACCCATAGGTACGCACTTAAACTTGCTAGCAGCCATACAAAAACTTACACGCCATGATAGAGATCATATATATCACACATACAAGTGTTCAAATAGACAGACATACAACACACTTAAATAACCATGCATAGTTCATACATATTCACCTGCATTTAAAGATCACATTTACATACATACACATTGTAAACAATAAAATATCTCTATTCATGTATAATTCTAACATTGCCCGTTATAAATTCTCCCATTTTTGCACTAGGGTATCAAGCTTTGGCAGTGAAGAGGGGTTGGCATGGCGATGGACTCACATATATATCTAAACACAGCATATGCACAAGCATGCAATTCAAACACAAACAAACGTGTATGATATTCACACACCCACCAAATGCAAGCACCAATGTGATTACCCTTATGCTTACCAGCCGAACATTAACCCACATGCATAAATAGAGTTCACATAGTTCACACGTATAACTATTTAAACACCTAAACTCATACAAAATATGCACAATGACATAAATCACTCAAACATGCACATGAGTATACCATACACATAGAAAGTTTAGATAACTCACACACAAGAAGGATTCATAGAATTTAGACACTCTCAATTCAAACACATATCGACACAAATTGAAACTGCACATATGCACACGAAAACTCTCATATGTTAATGACACCCAATTAAAAGGAATTTTCATTAACCATGCACAATTAGTTTATTAATTATACTTATTTGACTAAATCAATGATAATTTTATTGATTATTCATTACAGTAATGCTTTTTTAGTCAATACACATAACAAACATAAGAAAAACACTCGCATAATAACACATCTAAATGCTTTTCGGGTTAACACATACCACACGATTCACAAACGAATGCACTATCCATTCACATTTATAAACACATCTGAAACACAAATATGAATGCACGAAGGCCAAACTCGCACACACATCTATACATGCACGTACCACCAAAGCACTCATGCGAATAAACTCGTGCCCACTAGCCATGCAAAAGATTTCACATAGTTCACACATACAAAGAGTTTAAACACATACAAGCAAACGACACATGCAAAAGGACATGAATTATAAAAATCACAAATTAATAAACACACGAACATAGAGAGTTCACAAAATTCACAAACAAGCACACAAATAAAGAGTTTACACATTTAAACAAGCATGCACACTTCAAACATACATGCACAAATATATCAAAAACATTTATCAAAATTTATTTATCATTTAATCAAGATTAATCAGTGAGTTAATCATAGTTAATTAGCACTATTATTGTCACACTCCAATATCTATATTGGAAAAATTATGTTTTTCTTCCATTTTAACAATTTAACTAGACCTAACTAATGAATATTAGAAAAAAAAAAATTGATTACGTTTTTGTCATGTCCAGAATCTCATATCATAGGATCCTTACTCTTTCCTGAAAATATATAAAATCTCGTAATGAGCATTAATGAATAGCTTAGCAAATTACTAAAACCTTACAACTGAAATCAATGCAAGATAAAAGAAAACAATATGCTACAAATCATCTAAGGAAATATATACATCAATGTCTATAATGATTATATGTATCAATTTTTCATTCTATACCACATCACATCTTAATTTATTATATTATCATTCACAATATCAATAACAATTAACGGTATTAATGCTAGTAACAACATTAGTATCATAATCAATAATGTCAAATAATGCTAATGATAGTTAACAGTATTAGTGATAGTTACAATATTAGTACAATATTGGTAATAGTGTCAGTATCAGTATTACGATATTTAATGAGTGTATCTTAAGGGATTAATAAAAAATTATAAAATGTAATTACCAAACAAAATAGTACATACAATTCATATATATATGCACAACAATTTTTATTCAAACTAAAATTAATTTATACTACTCTCATTTAATTATTCTTATCATAAGTACATATAAAGTTCACAAAGTCATGCAAAATATACAAATACAAACAAGCACAAACACTCATGCAAAATAGAGAAATTTAATATTTTGTTCTTAAATTATATGACAAATTTAAAAAAAAAATATTACAAGTAATATATTTCATAAAATATTAATACTATTTATTCTTGTTTTATGAACAGGACAAAGGGTTATGTCAAGGTAATTTTATAATAGGTACAATTAATTTTTCTAAATGCACAAAAACTTCACAAACTCGT
>NW_021319647.1:0-3171 GCF_001605985.2 Dendrobium catenatum | reverse complement strand
AAACATAATAAAATCAACTTGAGTTCAAATAATATTATCGAAAATTCAATAAAGAGCAAATGACAAACTAATATTGACCAAAAGGCGTCTAAACTATCAAATATGAGTAATCTTCAATTTTCCTGTTGACTTCATATATGTTGTTACATGTGGAGATAAATTTTGTCATTGCGATCAATTTCTTTAACTTGCAATCTGAAATAAAGAAATTATTATAAAATATAACGTAGTTAGAAGTATATAATGCAAACCAAACTCTTACCTGAGCATTCCATAAATCAATGGTGATATTATGCCTTATAGCTTCACCCTGAATTTTTTCTCCGATTATTGCATGTAAATTAGGATCCTCATAAAAAATATCAACTTACCATCTCGAACATCATTAAGCATTTTAATATATGACATATTGAAAAAGAGATTATATTTGTGGTATCAACCAATGAAGTTGTGCAGAACTGTACATGCAATGACTATATCTGCTTGAACACCCAATAGAAACTGTGGCATATGCTTCATAACCTGAAAACATTCTTTCCAAATTTGAAAAGTTCCCACTATCACATTGCAATGTTGTGTGTGTCAATGATTGAATAACTCTTGCTCAATAATGTATCGCCTAGATGTACATCCACGATAATCGCCAAAGTGACTCTGATATCCTCGAAATGGTGTAATCAATTTATCAGTATTGGCATAACATGAATCACCCAAGAAATATCTACAGCGAGATACTTTAAACTTTCGTTATCTCATCACCCATCTAAACACATGCATGTCCCCATCTCCCTCCCATCCATAAGTTACATATAAAAACTATCAATCAAAGGACACCACAGTCATTACATTCTACAAAGTAAATCCCTAACAATTATGATAACAATTTTGCAGTTCAACTTGAGTAGCATGATGATATTTACAAATTAAATTGGACAATAAGACATGAGTTATTATGAAAATAATTAACTTACCAATATAAGACCTACGATGACATAAGCATGATTATTTACTTAACCGAGCAGCACTACTGGTCAATTTCTCTATAAACATTAATCGAGCAGTAATATGATTGTCACATTATTTAAGAATGAAATGTATAAATAGAGCAATTAATAATTAAAAAATCAAAAATTAAGATAACGAAAAGGTGAAAAAATTTGGACAAAAATCAATCTTCTATCTAAACCATATGGAATTCATCATAGAAAAAAAGGATGAAAACAGTAATTTGATGCTATGCAGGCAATCTAAAGCAGAGAAAAAAGTTACTTGTGCGTCGAGAGCAACCAGATCGCAAATGCAAACAAAGATGTACCAGCACACCGAAGAGGAAGACGACTTAGAAAGGATGAGGCAGTGGGCTGGAGTGCTGCCTCCATTTGTTTCGGCAAATAAGGGCGAACGCAAAGCTTCATGACATAGGCGTAGTGAGTAACACTTCTCTAAACTGTAAATGACGTTAAATCCGCTGAACCAAGGGATTTAGTAAATCCCATGTTAATGTCATAAATCCTTAAATCCAGGATTTACCGTTTGTCAGGATTTAACGTACGCATAAAAATCATTTGGCATGATTTAGCATAAATCCCGCTTAAATCCAGCTGTAAATGCAATACAAAGCAACCCTTTATGATCCAAAGGGGGAGACAAAGGATTTATTCTGCCATGAGATTTAGCAAGCACTCAAATCTCATTTGGTAGGATTTGGCTTAAATCCTACTTAAATCATGTTAAAACCATCATTTTGCTTAATGTAATTTAAATCTATATTGCCAACCAAATGAGCCCTTAGATCTATTATATGTTCTTCTTAAATCTCTAATGATACTAATACTAATTCAAAGTTCAATATAAATGATACAATTACAAAACACGAAAACATGTAATCAAGATACTAAAAATCAAGAAACAATCCACAACTTCTATTAGATGTACTTTTGATTAATATAATTATATATTCTTGCTCATGATAGAAGGACATGACATTTGCGCATTGCAAAACAGTGAGCTGTGTAAGAATATTGAAAGATAAAATTTATGAGAATCCTTGAGGAAATTTTTCTTCCAAATATTGAAGCTAAGGAAAAATTCAAAGCAACTGAAAGAGTATAAGTTAACATTAGTAAATCTTCTAAGACAATATCAACATAAATTCATCAAATAGAGCTTGTCGTGATGGTGAGAATTCAATGTGATTGATGCTGTGAGGATTTTTAGACTGTTAAATTTGCAAGTTAATATTTCCTGACTGTTAAAATTGAAGCTAATATATTAGCTTTCCTATGTTTAAAGGTTTATCCATATTCTTCATAATTCATTGGAAGCTTGTCTTGATTTGATGTCCATAACAACGAATAGTCTGTTCAATCTATCCCTATTTCAAGAACAATGTCACAATATTTGAACTTCTTAATTGCCAGCATAACATCAAATTCAATAAACCTTATCAGTGAATATATTTAATGAACATTTATATCTAATAAAATATAGTATATATAATTTATGTCCAATCTCTCTTTTCAACATTTATTTAGTACTTTAATAATTTTTTTCCTTTAGAGTAGAAATTAAAAGAGGAATTTTCAAATTATAAAAAGATTTAATTGGTGTATTAAATCAAATTATAAAAGGAAAAAATTATTTCAATACAAAAAAGACAGAAATCATAGAGAAAGCATAAATTAAATGACAAAATATTAAATACGTCTATGATACATTAAAATCAAATATAGCAGCTAGAGAAGAGGATAAAGAACCATAAGTGCTACTTAAATATAGCTGTCGGGGAATTTGATAAAGTAGAAGGGTTATTAAAGTGAACTTATCTCAAACATGCGCATATGTAGCTACAGCTAGGCTGTGAATTCTCTACAAGGAGGAAATAGCATCGTGAGAGGGATATTAGTTCAATACAAGAAAGAAAGGAATCTTAGAGAGAACATAAATTAAATGACAAAATTTAAAATATTTCTATTATACTCCATTCCTTTAATAACCCTGGAAAGTCATCAACCTTCTAATTCCTAATTTCATTCCTAATCTATTCAAGAAAGCATAATTCTTAAGTTCTTATCAGATTATCGAATCAAAGCTTAACTTCTATAGTACATGGACATGAAGCTTACCTGAACTTCTGAATGATTTGACATTAGACTTTGACATGCAGCTTCA
>NW_021319646.1:7931-11645 GCF_001605985.2 Dendrobium catenatum | reverse complement strand
GAAGCTCATTAGGAAGGAACATAAGAAAGAGTTTATTGCTGATCACAATTCTTCCATCGAGGAGAATTAGAGGGACATTATTGCTGTGAAGAGGAATACCATTCAAATCATCAAAATAGTGCATATAAACAATAGGAATTTGGAGTTGAGGCCACTTGCCAATATTAAATTTTTTTTTTCTCAGTGAAGTAATATTTAGATTTGGTCTATGACACTATCATGATGAAGAAGGCAAATGAGAGCTAGAGGATGTGTGTACTTAAAAAAGGTTAATATTGCATGCCTTAAATATTCTTATCTACAACTAAAAAAATATGCTTTAATTGTTTGATGTAGGGTATCATCATCATCATTGTTGTTGTGTTAAAGTTTAGTATTTGTGTACCACATATGGTAATATTTAGACCTTTATATTTTTGGGTATTTTTACTATGATGCTATTTTTTGAGCTTATATGTATTAGGTGTTATTTTGCTTTTGTGAACATGATGTTATATTGGACATTTTCTTATGTTATTGTCCATGAAAGATTTTTATATTGTTATGATTGGGGGTAGATATGGTGATGTCAGTGGAGATTGTAATTGTGGCATGTATGATTATGGCAATATGTATAGTAAGAGTGTTTGGCGTGATTGTGATGATATAAATAAAGATGGTAGCTTTGAATTAGATGGTAAATTTTTGTCTTTAGGTCTCTTTTATTTTTATAGAAAGTGAGGCTTTTGTAATGCTTAGTATAAAAATTCATTCTTATATTTTCTACTCTTTTGTGTGCATCTATTCCGAAGTGAAGGACTACTTGAGTATATGAGTTCATAGCCCTTAAAGAAAGATTGAGATCATAACAACAATAGATTATTTGTAGAGGTTGACTTCTACTTATCCTTACTTCACCACCAGTTACCTCAAAACCATCATAGATTAGATTGCTTATAGCCTTTTGTTTTTTTTAGGGATGAAACATTTAATATGATCAACACAGTTATAGCTTGAATCATCATCCCCCCTAATTATGGTGATGTCATTATATTTGAACTCAATATCAACATTATAAGAACAATCAACATAATACTCTAATTAGATAATCTCATATTAAATTGTATTTGCCCTATATCATATTTGATACTAAAATAAGTATGTTATTTTTTTTTGTAGGAGCATCTTATTGTGTATGGAATTATATTTTATGAAGTAAATTCTTTTATTATATTCATTATAATTATCTTATCATTCCATTATATAAATTACTTGAAAAAAGACTCTAAATATCCACTTTATTAGGTTATTTACTTATAGCACATCTTTCAAAGAATGTTTGAGGCGCTAGAAAAAAAATGGTAGGTAGGTTAGCACCAGCCCCACTAGAATCTAATCCAATTCTTGAATGCTAACCATAGGAAGGGGATGTTCATCCCATTGACCCCATTCCCCCACCCTTTACACATTCCCCTGTTAGACCCATTTATTATTCTTTTGGTCCAAATCTTTTAAATGGTTTTATTAATTACCATAGGTAGATGATAATACTTCCTTGCCCACCTCATTTAGTGAATGCCAACCAGAAAGAGATGATGGGTATGGTTCACAAGCTCTTCATGAAGATTATCCTCGACACTAAGAGGAGCCATTATTTGGTATGGATACCACAACATATATATATCAATAATCTTATGATAATATCATTTGGAGAGTCAAATTTGATCCACCTACTTTATATGGTCGACTTCCAAAAGTCATCCTTGATAAGTTGGTTGGCATAGGTTAGTACTTTGATTGGATGCATAAGTCAAAAGAATGATTGGTTTATTTTGCTTGTATGAAACTAATTATGATACCAAAATATAGTTGATTTGTGGGATGAAGTGAAAGATGATTTAAGTAAAAATATGTTCACTTAAGCTTTCATTACCAATTGATGGAAAAGATGACCTCACTTTGATAAGGATTTATGACGATTATTGAGTATTTGGCATTCTGAAGGCGTGGTCAACAGGTAATTGTCTCCTACCCCCCACAGATTTCCTTTAGTAGCTTCTGAAGCTGCACAATAAATAATTTTACACATGAATTTTATTTCTTTTATGCTTAAAATTATGGCTTTTTCGTTTGGGATGGCTTTCTTACTGCTTCTTAAAACAATTTTGTACTAACAAATTGCTTTCAGAAATAATAAGAAAACCATCCCAAACGTACAAAATCCACTTAAACAAATGGAATATTATATTGTTTTTAAGGCATTGCAAGCTTTGGAGAGGAATTCTTGTGAGAGTACCCTTGAAAACTTAACTATTCATCATTATCAATAACATTAGCATTTAAGTATTCATTTGATCATTTTTTGGGATCATTTTATGTTTTTATTTTTGAAAAGAAAATTAAGTTATTTTTGAAACTATTAAAAATTAAATTTAGATATTTTTAATTTTTTTTGGAATATTTAGGCCAATTAACACATTTATATACATATTACTTACGCAACCTTTGATTTCACATCAAGTGAGCCATGTAGAAATTATTATATTGTTAAAAATAAATTAGTATTTATATGAGTTGATTTAATGATTCAAACAAGTATTATCATTATTATTTTGTTGTAATTATCATTAAAATAATTTTTTAAATTATTATGCTAATAATTAAAGTAAGATAATTAGTTCATTTTGAGATGAATGTAACAAATAATTTATGTATTATATTCATTTCAAATTAAATATAAATACTTCCAAGTTTATTTTTTTCATCAAAAATTTAATTAGAATATTGTGATTTTTTTTCCCCAAGTTGTCATAGTTAAAATAAACTTTTTGCCCTATCTTTTGCTCACCAATAACCTAATCCAATGTTGAAATAATTGTAGTCTCTTAGCTACTAATCAAATTCAATTTCATAATAGCTACACAATATAACCTATAAATCTATCTATTTCTACTAAGCTCTTATAATACTTACAGATTATAACAAAGTGTTGAAACATTAAAACCAAAGTTGTAATCATAATAAGCTTTGAATAATTGAACATATCTATTTTAATAGCAATAGCAACTCAAGTAATAATCTCATCCAATTAGAAAAAAAAAAAAAAGATCAGATATACTTAGACTTTGTTTGGGACAATTTTATTGTTTCTTTCTTATTTCAATATATTTTTTACCAAAAAAATAGTTTTACAAAGTAGTAAGAAAGCCTTCACAAATGAAGGCTCAGGCTTTGTTTGTGATGACTTTCTTACTGCTTCTTAAAGTAAAAAAGTATACTAAAATGTAATTTTAAGAAGCAGTAAGAATGTCTTTTCAAACGAAGTCTTATTCTATAATAACGAAACCCTAAAAGAAATAAATAAATACTCAAACTCAACATATTAACAATGAATTTTAACCAACTAAACACTTGATTGAGATTTCTTCATCAAATATGGGTGATTTACCTTACATGAAAGCTAAAAATGGTTGTGAAATACAAAAAGAGTGCACTAATGGAAAAAAATAAGACAAAAATATAGAGAGGAAGTGGGCCCAAAAGGAGAAAAGGATAAGGGTGGAGCCCATGTTAGAGAATTATTGGTCAAGAAGTACACCTATGATGGCACACGAAAGGCTTTTATAAAAATATTACATTTTTTTTAGGAGGCAAAAAAATATTGGTAAAAATATATTGATTTAAATTTAATTATGATAAATTATTTTAATATGAGTGTAATATACTAATATGTGC
>NW_021319646.1:0-7831 GCF_001605985.2 Dendrobium catenatum | reverse complement strand
AAAAAAAAATAAAAAGCTATAAGCTATATGTATGCACAAATAAATTAATCCTTTAAATGAGCTTTTATATACAAAGTTGAAGTTAGTAGGAAAACTTAATTAAGAAGTGTGCGTGGGTTGGAACGACACAGACAGCCATAAGAAATATTTTATTTTAGTACTTATTTAAATTAAACATACTGTAGACTTATTTTTATATAAGAGTATAGCATTAATAATACGTTGTTTTTTTAATTATTTCACTTCTTTTAAGATTAAATAATTAGCAAATTTGTTTAAAAACAACAGCACTAATATTATTCTGCTTCTGATCTTAAAATGTTTGAACTTTTGCAGAAGGAATCTTGAAATTATTCCTAGATATTATCTCTGAATGAAATAATTGTTCGGTCTCTCTCTCTCTCTCTCTCTCACTCTCTCCCTGTAATTTCCATATTCGAAAGCTCTCTCTCTCTCCCTCTAATTTCCATATTCGAAAGCTCTCTCTCTCTCTCTCTCTCTCTATCTCTCTCTCTCTCTCTCTCTCTATCTCTCTCTCTCTCTCTCTCTTGTAATTTTCAAATTTGAAAGCTTGGTTAAATGCTTGTCATGGAAATTTTTATTTTACACTAAGAGCTTTTTTAGGTGAATAGTCTTTATTTTTAGAAGGAAATTAAATATAGGTCCTTATTTTGATATATATGTAATTATTTTGATTTAAATTTCTATCATTTTCTCTAATATTTTCATTAATAAATTGAGTAGAAAAATTGATAGATTAATTTATACTCTTTTAATTTACTTTAAAATTAGTGTAACTCAATGTTTAATTAATAAATTATATTAAATGGCAAATTAGAATTTTTAAGTTAGAATGAGTGAAAAATTTTAATCAAAATTTTTTAGAGGAAAAAGTTCTTATAATATATAAGATTCTACAAGAATTTAAATCTTAAAATTATTAATTATACAAAATTATATATATTTTTTAATTTGGGAGAACTCAAGTGCACATATTACACTCATATTAAAATAATTTAAATAAATAAATAAATAATCATAATTAAATATTTAAATTGAAATCAATATATTTTTACCAATATTTTTTAAACCCTAAAAAAAATGTAATAATATATAAAAGCCTTTCGTGTGCCATCATAGGTGTACTTCTTGACCAATAATTCTCTAACATGGGCTCCACCCTTATCCTTTTCTCCTTTTGGGCCCACTTCCTCTCTATATTTTTGTCTTTTTTTCCATTAGTGCACTCTTTTTGTATTTCACAACCATTTTTAGCTTTCATGTAAGGTAAATCACCCACATTTGATGAAGAAATCTCAATCAAGTGTTTAGTTGGTTAAAATTCATGGTTAAATGTTGAATTTGAGTATTTATTTATTTCTTTTAGGGTTTCGTTATTATAGACTAAGACTTCATTTGGAAAGACTTTCTTACTGCTTCTTAAAATAACTTTTTAGTATAATTTTTTAAATTTTTATATTAAAAAAAATTATTTTAAGAAGCAGTAAGAAAGTCATCACAAACAAAGCCTGAGCCTTCATTTGTGAAGGCTTTCTTACTGTTTTGTAAAACTATTTTTTGATAAAAAATCTATTGAAAATAAGAAAGAAACAATGATCTAAAATTGTCCCAAACAAAGCCTAAGTAGATATGATTTTTTTTAAATTGAATGAGATTATTACATGAGTTGCTATTGCTATTAAAATAGATATGTTCAATTATTCAAAGCTTATTATGATTACAAGTTTGGTTTGAATGATTCAACACTATGTTTTAGTCTCTAAGTATTATAAGAGCTTAGTAGAAATAGATAGATTTATAGATTATAATGTGTAGCTATTTTGAAATTGAATTTGATTAGTAGCTAAGACACTACAATTATTTGAACATTGAATTAGGTTATTGGTGAGCAAAAGATAGGGCAAAAAGTTTATTTTAACTATGACAATTTGGGGGGAAAAAATCACAATATTCTAATTAATTTTTTTATGAAAAAAAAATAAACTTGGAAGTGTTTATATCTAATTTGAAATGAATATAATACATAAATTATTTGTTACATTCATCTCAAAATGAACTAATTATCTTACTTTAATTATTAGCATAATAATTTAAAAAATTATTTTAATGATAATTACAACAAAATAATAATGATAATACTTGTTTGAATCATTAAATCAACTCATATAAATACTAATTTATTTTTAACAAAAATAGCCCCTACTATTGTAGCAATTTGAACTGACAAGACATTTGAAACATTTACTTATTTATTCTAAGGTCATGTCAGATTTATCCAAAAAGGTCATCTCAGAGTTAATAATTGAAATTACACAAACACCATTTTCTGAATTGATCCCAATTTCAAGATAAATTATTGTGTACGCAATCCGAACACAGAATAAAATTTGAATGCTGCGTATTTACTATTTATTTTACTGCGTATTTTTTTATACATAATTTTTTCATGTCAAATAAGCATCAATTAAATAATACTCTCTAAATATACAATATATACGAAAAAAATACGTAAAAAATTTATGTATATAAAAATACGTAATAAAATAAGCAATAAATACACAACATCCGAACCTTACTATGCATTCGGATTGCATACACAATAATTTCTCCTATTTAAAATAAATGAGAATTGGCCAAAATTTTACTCATCATTCTAAAAGGTACTTTTATTTTCACTGATGAAAAGTTATTGCATAAAACAGTGCTGGTCAGAGTATTCTTAGATCATTTTTTAAAATAAAAATATCTACAATAAATTATTATGTGCAAATGCCGAATAATATTTGAAGGTCAATCAAAACACATCACATTATTAATATATAATTTTGTATTGATACAAAACTGTGTATTAAATAACGTGGTAATTCTAATTGGCCTCCGGAGTTCGACAACTGCACATAATAATTTCTCAATATCTACATAGCTCACTTGATGTGAAATCGAAGGTTGTGTAAGTAATATGTATATGAATGTGTTAATTGGCCTAAATATTTCAATATATATATATATATATATATATATAATTTATTTTTAAAAGTTTCAAAAATAACTTAATTTTCTTTTCAAAAATAAAAAAATAAAAACATAAAATGATCCCAAAAAATGATCAAATGAATACTTAAATGCTAATGTTATTGATAATGATGAATAGTTAAGCTTTCAAGGGTACTCTCACAAGAATTCCTCTCCAAAGCTTGCAATGCGTGGAAAACAATATAATATTCCATTTGTTTAAGTGGATTTTGTTTGGGACGGTTTTCTTATTATTTTTGAAAGCAATTTGTTAGTACAAAATTGTTTTAAGAAGCAGTAAGAAAGCCATCCCAAACGAAAAAGCCATAATTTTAAGCATAAAAGAAGTAAAATTCATGTGTAAAATTATTTATTGGGCAGCTTCAGAAGCTACTAAAGGAAATCTGTGGGGAGGAGGAGATAATTACCGGTTGACCACTCCTTGAAGCGCTAAGTTCGCCGTGCCCCTACAGGAAATCCAGCTTAATGTCAGTTAAATGTGAAGAAAAGTTCATAATACTTTGAAAGAAATGAAATGAATAATAATTCAAAGAAAAATAAAATAATAATAATAATCAAATGATCCATAAGGAACAAAATTTGTGCTTCTTAGTGACCCACATAAAAGAAGGTATAATCTTCATGATATTTAGGCTTCGTTTGGGACAGCTTTTGACCATTACTTTTTGACTGTTTTCATTGAATTTTTGTGCTGGAGAGCTGCTTTTGAAAGCAGTAAGAAAGTCATCCCAAACTAAGCATTAAAAAGTTCAAATGAGCAACTATAGTTCAAATCACTATAAGAGTTTTCTCTGATTAATTTTATTTTATCACAATTGTTGAGTCTGTCTGTTTATGCATAGTTTTTGAAGCCAAATTTTCCATTTTAGCCCCAATTCCCACTTTAATGTACAGAGAAGCAGCTCTCTGGCTGAGGAGGAGGAGAAGAATAGACATTTAACCCCTTCAAATTCAGAGAAGAGAAAGAATAAGCACATGTAATGTTGTTTTTAAGAAATTAATCAACACAAATTTGAAGTTCATCGCAATGGTTAACAATTCAATGGTTTTGAAATCGAATACGATGAAAAGAGGTAACAATTCGATGATTTTAAATACTAATAGGATGAAGAGAGACCAATGATGTCTAGAACTTGTGATCGATCGATCATCGTTCAAGCATTCATCCAAGTAGCACGTCAAAGGATGTGAAGATATTTATGCATAACCCCACATGAGCATATTAATAGCTTAGAGAGTATATAGACCGCCATCCTTACTAATTTCCTAGTCCAAGCATGTTGCAGATCCAAGTTTCAAAAATGCTTTCCAAGAGGATCTTTACATATGCTCTCAGGCTTCGTTTGGGACGGCTTCTTACTACTTCTTAAAGTAGCTTTTTAGTACAACAAATAAAACTTTTATACTAAAAAAACTACTTTAAGAAGCAACAAAAAAGCTGTCCCAAATGAAATCTTAATCTCCACTTAGATTAACATATGCTGGGGCTTCTTCCGATTGATAGGTGTTAACAAAGGTGGAGCAAGCGCATCAAAAGCACAAGGCTTCCTGATTAAACATATTTTTGGAGATCAGTAAAGAGTATTAGAAATTGGTGCCCTACTGAAGTGAAACGACACCATTAGAAGCACAGCAATATTCCTAATATGAACTTTCAATGTGAGGTTTGCTCCAAGGAAAGTTCCCAGTCATTATTTCCTTGGTCTTTCTTTTTGAAAAGAAAAAGAGAAGGCTGGTTAAAAAAGGGGTGCAACACAAGGACTTCCTAGGAAGTCACCCATCCTAGTACTACTCTCGCTCAAACACGCTTAACTGTGGAGTTCTGACGGGATCCGGTGCATTGGTGCTGCTATGGTCGCACCCATTATTTCTTTGGTCAGTGTTGCACATTAGTCTCTATAATAAATAGCTCCATGTTTTTCTTGAAAATACTTGTAGATGGTTATCAAGCTAAGCCCTCTAAAAAGAGCACTGAATTGACATTGATATTTCTGCCTGTTGGTTGACTACTTTGGTATAAACAAAGGTTATGTGGCAAAAAAGGAAATGATGGTGCTCTTTATCAATCGATGTGACATGAAGAGAAATGTATAGAAATCCATTCTTGTAATTTTTTTAAAGGCAAATAGGAGGTGAGCGAGCTGGTTTTTGTTAGACCGGTCCCTGTTGGACCAATCCAGCCTGCCCTTGGCCATTGCCAAGCACCGGCTTATGTTTATAAGAGGCGGACCAAGCTGGTCCACTCTCTTGTGGTTGCCGCCCTTGAGTGGGTGTGACCCACTCATAATTCAAATTCAAACAATTTGAAGACAAAGAAGGGGGTGGCAAGGGCAAAGGAGTAATTTGGGCTAGATATTTAATTGTATACCCTACATAGGAATGAGGGATTAGGGTTAGGGTTATGCTTGATTATTGTGGCTGATTTGGAGTCTGGTTCTTGGTGTCTTGGGCCCTAGCTTCGTCTAGGGATTGGGAGAGAACGATCCTCCCCCTCAAATTGGGGATTAATTATGTCTTGCTTTCCTTGTTCTGTTAGTTCTTCCCTTGTAATAAAACTACTGTTTTTGTTGTGTTTTCCATCAGTTTTTGTGAAGTTTCTCTGTTTTGTCTCTATTGTTAGGGTTTACTTGAGATCTTCACATATTTCCTACCAGTTTTATAACCTATCTTTCCCCTTATCTTTTAGTTGTTGGCACTAGTTTGAAACACATGCCACGTAACATGAGGGGAAATAAGTGGGCAGAGTGATGTTGAGAATGACATAACTAAATGACTCAAACATTATACATACTTACATCAAGGTTGGTTCACAACAATAAAGCATCAATAGTGTAGCCCAATGCTTAGTCTATTCGTCTATGTAACCCTTGTTACACAACCACGCATACTAAAATGTGTATAATCTGAAAGGAACTAATGGAGGCATCAAAGAATTATTGAAAAGCCAAAGAAAGTGCCCTCTTATCTTTTTTATTATAAAGGAGGGAAGGAGGAGGATAATTAGGGCATGATCATGGATTTCAACTAGTTTTAATGGAACACTAGAGACGAGGAAAAGAGAGCAAACTATGCAGAAATTTTCCATAGAGTTCTGGAGGAAAGTCCCTTTGAGATCTCCTTAGAAGATTTTTTTTTTTTTAAACTGAAATATGCGGGAGGGTTACAAGACGCAAATATGAGCCGAGGCTATTTAGAGTGAAGGAGCATATGAAAAACAAGGTCTCAAGCCAAGGAGAAGAATCAGATCAACCACAACAGCAAAGGACCATATGTGGGCATGTAGCAAAGGATCATGTGTGACCGTATAGTGTTTACAATAAGCCCTAATGACCCCGTGAGCCATTTGAATCATATTTGGCTCATTAGTGATTTGATGATAACAAATTTATATATTGTGTTATCTAATGGTTTGCTACTGTGTTTCTATGGGTTAAGTTGATAACAACTCAGTATGAAGATGATGACTTGCTATTCTAGGCACTTCAAGCTTTTCTAGCTTGAAGATGAATAATAAATGGTATATCAAGATAATTCAGTAAGGCCAAGTGAAGAATCAACTCAGTGTGCGTGCTTATGATATTTCTCTATTAGATTGAGTGAATAGTTTATCCTACAACATCTCAAGGATTATAAAGACATAATTCAAATTAATTCAAATTATTTTTTAAATAACAATTAAGGCCCTATCATGTTGCAACAATAACATAAAATCTTTATCCAACAACGTGGGGTTGGCTACATGAATCCTTATTCTCCATTGTCTTATTAAGATTCAAATTTTCAATTAAATCTAATAAAAATATCATTTCTAAAATTTTCTAGCCAAGTTTGTTTAGGTATGTCTATACCTTTCTTAACATAGGCCAAATCTAATACGTCTACTCTTCTAACCGGGTCATTAGAAGGTTGACATTTTATATGTCCAAATCATCTAAGGCCACTCCCTCTACTCTTATCTACCACTGGATCTACTCCAGCCTTCACGTATATACTTGTTTCATATTTTGTCTCTAAGAGTGAAGCCACTCATCCACCTAAGCATCCTCATCTCTGCAACACTTAACTTAATTTTATGTTTCTCTTTTATTGGCCAACATTTTTTATTGGCCAACATTCTGCACTGTAAAGCATTGTACGTCTCATCATCTTACAGAATTTTTCCTTAAGTTTGATGGGAAATGTTCTATCACAAAACATGTCTGATGCATTCCTCCACTTTGATCGTCCAACTTGAATTCTACTAATAATATCTACATCTATTTCACCATCATTTTGAATAATAAACCCAAGAGATCTAAAATGTGTACTCTTGTTAATGATTTGATCGTCCAAAGTCACAATCCCCTTACTAGATCTATTAATGTAGAAGTTAACACTCCATATATTCGGTTTTAGATTTATTCAAACAAAAACCTTTAAACTATAAGGTCGATCTCCATAATTCAAGTTCTCCTTCAACTCCCACTCTAGTTTTATCAAGAAGAATATCATCAGCAAAAAGCATATACAAGGTAGGGGTGTCAATTCGGGTCAACGGGTCGGGTTCGAGTCGAACCCACAACTAACCCGGCACTGTTCGGATCAACCCGAACCCGACCTATTTTTAAAAACGGGTCAGGTTTCCGAAAAATTCTATAAAATGTCAACCCGACCTAACACGAATGACCCGAAGTTGACCTAAAATTTGCTAGTTTCCGGGTCAAAAATCAGGTCAATCTTTGATTTTCGGGTCAAAATCGGGTCAATCTCGGGTTTTCGAGTCAAATAGGAGTTTTGT
>NW_021319645.1:512110-514326 GCF_001605985.2 Dendrobium catenatum | reverse complement strand
GTCCACATCTCAATCAGATCGTGGCGAAGTAACTCCGTTGGTGAAAATCTTTGTAGTTTTGCACCCTTAAGCACAGAGGCTTTACTCGAATCCCACCTCGTAAGATAAAGAAAGCAACCTCATGGTCATCGTCCACTTCTGTCATAAACCATCACCTCAAGACCCTCATGTTCTCTTCCGTTTTAAGATTCGTCACAGCAATTATGAAGCCATTATGCTGGCTGCTAATGTGGGAAGCATATATTTTCTTCTCCATTACTTTCCATGTTCCTTCATCCATAGTAAGGTTTGCAACCTACTCCAACATGTTTTCTATCTCTGTTTTTCCAGGGGCAGTGTGGTTGTTAGCTTTGGAAGTGGAAGTGAAAATGGTTTTCAACATATTGTGTATCCACAACATGTTTTCTTTCAAGATGAAAATCATTTTCTTTCAAGTTAAGGTGTTTGGTGTTGCTTTTACCAAATTTCATATAGGTTTTTCTTTCCTATGATATGTTTGGTTGGTTGCAGTGCGTTTGATTATAGCCCAAGTTTAAACAATCATCCCGTTGAGTTTGAAAGTATGAATAATTTTCATGAAAATAATTTTTAATCCACAATAGAATAAAATTCATCAATTTTTTTAATGCAAAACTAATGATGTGAAAGCTTTGCTTGGGTAACTCATCTTTGTCCTACCTCTTTAATCTCCATATTAATGTTAATAATCATGCTCTCCCAAACGTTTTTAATTGGATTAAGTCGTCTTTGAATCAAATCAAGTTAAATATTGATGGTTTTGTTATCAATGTTGGTGCTGGTTGTGGCGGTATTATCCATGATTATTAAGGTGTTTTTTTATGTCCTTTGTCTCTAATATCTCTAAATGTAATTTATTTTGGTTGAGACGATTGCTCTTCTCCAAGGTCTTAAAATCTGCTAGGATAACCAAATAACACATATTTGGATTGAACTAGACTCCAAATTATTACTTAACTCTCTCTTCCAATTCTTATCTTAATGCTTCCCTCTTCTATCTATCTCACCAAATTATGTCTATTTTGCAACACTTTGACTTTAAAATCTCGCATATTTGGAGGGAAGACAATTGTGCTATTGATTATCTTCGCATAAAAGGTTCTACCATTTCAAATTCCCTTATTTTTGTATAATATTAATGATCTCCTTGAGGTTAAGGGGATGATACGACTTGATATGATTTATCTTGTATTTGTGTTCTTCTTGTTTGTATTTATCACCTTGGTGATTCTTTTGCCAGTGTAAAGCCTTATATTTAGCTTATGTTTCTTCCATTCTATTAGTGGGATGGGGTAATTGTTGGGTTAAGTGATTTTGCTCTATTTTTTAGTTTTGAGTGTTTAGTCCTTTCTGGTATGTTATTGGTGTTGTTGTTGTTGGGCTCTCTCAATTAAGAGATATTTCTTCTTGTTTAGAGTTCTACTTGAGATTGTTTGGAGTGCTCAGGTTCGCTTATTTGGATTGTTTGGGTTAATTATTCACGGTCTACCCTCTTGGCTCTTGAATGGAGATTGGATTGGAGCATTTTCATATGTAATGGTGATCTTTTCATGTGGATGCTATTTTTTATTGATTGATTGGCTCTTTGTTCCTATTTTTTCAGGTTCTTCAGGTAAGTCAGTTTTGCTTCTGTCCTGGTGTTGAATGGAGAATATTCCGGTGGATGTTTTTACTCTTAATTATGCTTTTATTCAATCACCTTGTTGCTTGTGTATGCATTAATCTGGTTTATCTATTGCTTGGTTTGTTGTTCTTGATTTTCCTGCTTCATGTTGTATTTCATCATCTTGTTTGTGTGGATTTATCCTTTCATTGAAATCATCTTTGCATGAGATTATTCTTTATTTCGGATGATTCACCTTTAAAGTGTTGGCTGGTAGGTCTTCTTCTCTAGAAAGGAATTTACTCACAAGGTGTTGTATGTTTGGGATCGAGTTTCAATAATGTTTGTTAATCTTCAACTGTAATTATTTTTGATTTCATACCATTTGGCAGGAGGAGAGTTGGTTTTTGTCATTCACCTTTAAAGTGTATACAATTTTTGTGTTCTATAGATTAGTCTCTCTCTTTTTATTGTAGTTCTTTGAGCATTAGTGAGCTATGAATTTCTCTAAAGACCTTGTAATATTTTTTTTTTTAATGAAATAAAATCTGTCTTCTAAAAGAAAAAAGATTGAAGTACTTATGAACTATGTAGT